>NC_091284.1:742472135-742557135 GCF_032444005.1 Ranitomeya imitator
AGCTTACAATCTACAATGAGGTGGGGGAGATGCAAAGTACAGGTGTGTATTTACAATGATGTATTTACAATGATGGTCCAGCCATCTTCAGGGGTGGGGAATAGATGGGGATAGTGAATGGGCTACACACACACACACAAACATAAAATGACTTTGATTAGTGAACGTGATAGGCCGCTCTGAACAAATGTGTTTTGAGCGAGCGCCTAAAACTATGCAAATTGTGGATGGTCCTAATATCTTGGGGTAGAGCATTCCAGAGGATTGGCGCAGCACGGGAGAAGTCTTGGAGTCGGCAGTGGGAGGTACGGATTAGTGCAGAGGTTAATCGAAAGTCATTTGCAGAGCGCAGTGGTCTGTTAGGCTGATAGACAGAAATGAGGGAGGAGATGTAAGGGGGTGCCGCACTGTGGAGAGCTTTGTGGGTGAGAACAAGTACTTTGAATTGTATCCTGTAATGAATGGGTAGCCAATGTAACGACTGGCAAAGAGCGGACGCGTCCGAGTAACGATTAGCCAGATGGACGACCCTGGCTGCTGCATTAAGGATGGACTGGAGAGGGGAAAGTCGAGTGAGGGGGAGGCCAATTAATAGAGCGTTACAGTAGTCCAGGCGGGAGTGGATCAGGGCGACAGTGAGGGTTTTAGCTGTCTCCATGGTGAGAAAAGGGCGGATTCTAGAGATGTTCTTTAGGTGTAAGCGGCACGAGCGGGCAAGAGATTGTATATGGGAGGTGAAGGAGAGATCGGAGTCAAACATAACACCCAGACAGCGCGCCTGCTGCCGGGGTGTTATTATGGTGCCACCCACGGAGAGGGAAATGTCAGATTTAGGGAGGTTAGTAGATGGTGGGAGCAGAAGAAGTTCAGTTTTGGAGAGGTTGAGTTTCAGATAGAGAGCGGACATGATGTTGGAGACTGCGGACAGACAGTCAGTGGCGTTCTGTAGTACAGCGGGGGTAAGATCAGGGGATGACGTATATAGTTGTGTGTCGTCGGCATAAAGATGGTACTGAAAGCCAAATCTGCTGATGGTCTGTCCAATTGGGGCTGTGTAGAGAGAGAACAGAAGGGGGCCAAGGACTGAGCCCTGAGGTACCCCGACAGTGAGAGGAAGAGGAGATGAAGTGGAGCCAGAGAACAGAACACTAAAGGAGCGGTCAGAAAGGTAGGAAGAGAACCAGGAGAGAGCAGTGTCCTTAATGCCTAGTGACTGGAGCCTAGAGAGAAGGAGAGGGTGGTCAACAGTGTCAAAAGCTGCAGAAAGGTCGAGAAGAATGAGCAGAGAGTGGTCACCATTACGTGGAGTGGTTACCATTATTATGAAGTTTTTTTATGCAGTCTGTTTGGGTAAGATGGACTGAGGTTTTTCAGGAAGGTGAGAAGTGCATGGGAGCTGTACATGGGAGAGGGAAGGAGAGAGGAGCTGATGTATTTGAGTCGTGATGGAGGGGGGATTGGGCGGTGAATGTGGATTGCAAGGGAACATAGGAGGATAGGAATAAAGCACATGAATAGAGGGGAGAGCAGAGTGTGGGTTACCTGACTCCTGCCCTGACTAACTGCCATGGAATAACTGCGGTATCACGACGCTTATCTTCTAGTATTGAAAGATAGGAGACAAAAAAAGCGCAAATAGGGTCTTATCCCCAGGATTGTTCTTAATCAATTGTGAGAGAACTGCTCACCTGGTAGTACACAGTGCAAGTGTGTAGCTGTCAGCTGCTGCAGATCCACAGGGCAATAATGAACGGCGCAGAGCACTATATGGCACAGCTATGGGGCAATAATGAACGGTGCAGACCACTATATGGCACAGCTATGGGGCCATAATGAACAGTATGGAGCATCTATTTTTATTTTTGAAATTCACCGGTAGCTGCTGCATTTCCCACCCTAGGCTTATACTCGAGTCAATAAGTTTTCCCAGTTTTTTGTGGCAAAATTAGGGGGGTCGGCTTATACTCGAGTATATACGGTAATTCCACAGAAAAATCTTTAAATGAGTAGGTGTGTCTCCAAACTTTTGGTCTGTACTGTGTGTATATATATATATATATACACACATACACACACTGTATATGTTTTCACGAATGTTTGAGCCCATGGATCCATTCTATGTCCATTTTGCAAGTGGGCGAGAAAATCTCGCCGTACGGATGCCATACGGATCACACACAGATACTTTTTGGAGAAAAAAAATAAATAAAAAAATCGCATCCTCGCATTGAATACGGATCACTGTTCAGGAACTTTTCTGCGTATCTAGGCCGTAAAAAACGGACCATATTTTTATACGCTAGGTTTGACCCAGACCTAAGTGTCACATGTCTGTCAGTATATATACTTTACCTTACCTGAAAGGCCACAGAGGCTGTAAGGCTACTTTCACACTAGCGATTTTTGCAATACATCGCAATGCGTCGTTTATGGGCAAAAACGCATCCTGCAAAGTTGTTTGCAGGATGCGTTTTTGCCCCATAGATTAACATTAGCGACGCATTGCGACGCATTGACACACGTCGCAACCGTCGTGCGACGGTTGCTCCGTATTGTGGCGGACCGCCGTGAGCAAAAAACGTTACATGTAACGTTTTTTGCTGCCGACGGACCGCTTTTTCCGATCGTGCATGCGCAGCCAGAGCTCCGCCCCCACCTTACAATGGGGCAGCGGATGCGCAGGAAAAATGCATCCGCTGCCTCCATTGTGCGGCGCATTCACTGCTAGCGTCGGAACCTCGGCCCAACGCACTGCGACGGGCCGAGTCCGACGCTAGTGTGAAAGTAGCCTAACACCTTTAAGCAAGAGGCGCCACTAATCAAACAACACCACGAAGACCAAGGAGATCTCCAAACAAGTCAGGGACATCTATGTTGAGAAGTACAAGTCAGGGTTGGATTATAAAAAAAAAAAAAAATATCCCAATCTCTGATGATCCCTCAAGGCACCATCAAATCCATTATCATCAAATGGAAAGAACATGGCACCACGACAAACCTGCCAAGTGAGGGCCTCCCACCAAAACTCTCAGCCCCGCGCAAGGAAGGCATTAATCAGAAAGGCAGCGCAGAGATCAAAGGTAACCCTGAGGGAGCTGCAGAGTTCCCAATCAGAGACTGGAGTATCTGTCCATACGACCACAGTAAGCCTTACACTCCACAGAGGTGGCCTTCATTATTATTTATATAACCATTGATCCCATGGTGCTGTACACGAGAATGGGTTACATCAAAATCCAAATATCACTTACAGTAAACAAGCTAACAATGACAGACTGATACAGAGGTAATAGGTCGGGGGTTGCAGCAGATCATCCCCACAGTAAAACATGGTGGTGGCAGCATCATGCTGTGGGGATGTTTTTTGGCAGCAGCACAGGAAAAATGGTCCGAGTCGAAGGAAGGATGGATGGTGCGAAATACAGGGATATTCTGGAGCAAAACCAGAAAACCAGTCTGTCAGTGATGTGAGACTGGGATGGAGATTCACCTTCCAACAAGACAATGACCCAAAGCATACTACTAAACAACACTCGAGTGGTTTTAGGGGATACGTGTAAATGTTTTGGAGTGGCCTAATAAAAGCCCAGACCTTAATCAAATTGAGTATCTGTGGTCAGACTTGAAGATTGCTGATTACTAGAGGAAACCATCCAAGTTGATGGAGCTGGTGCAGTTTTGCCTTGAGGAATGGGCAATAATCCCAGTGGTAAGATGAGGAAAGCTCACAGAGACTAATCCAAAGTGACTTACAGCTGTAACTGCCACAAAAGGAGGCTCTATAAAAGTACTGACTTTAGGGGGGTGAATACTTCTACAAGGCACTGTATGAGCTCCCTTTAGCTATCTGAACTCTCAGCCCTCCCTTCTGTATTCCTGTTCAGACTGAGGACCCCCATGTAATATAAATCACTTGAGGCCCCCCAGGACTGCTCCAGTGTACCCCAAGGTGCTGGAGGCTCCATCTGGAGTTGGCATCACACAGATGTGAATTCACCAGCAGCAGATTACAGCACCAGCTGTGCAGGGAAGTTGCAAACCGAAAATGAGGGATTTTTCATCCCACATGAGTGACCCCATATTGTCAGAGGCTCAGAGCAGAACTCCTTGTGAACCCCGTGAGCTCAGCCCCAGCACTGCGGCGGTGCACCCCGGGCACGTGCCCCACCAACAGGCTGCGCCCCGGGCACGTATCCCACCAACAGCATGCGCCCCGGGCATGTGCCCCAACAACAGGCTGCGCCCTGGGCACATACCCCACCAACAGGCTGCGCCCCGGGCATGTGCCCCAACAACAGGCTGTGCCCCGGGCACGTACCCCACCAACAGGCTGCGCCCCGGGCATGTGCCCCAACAACAGGCTGTGCCCCGGGCAGGTGCCCCAACAACAGGCTGTGCCCCGGGCACGTGCCCCACCAACAGGATGCGCCCCGGGCATGTGCCCCAACAACAGGCTGCGCCCTGGGCACATACCCCACCAACAGGCTGCGCCCCGGGCATGTGCCCCAACAACAGGCTGTGCCCCGGGCAGGTGCCCCAACAACAGGCTGTGCCCCGGGCACGTGCCCCACCAACAGGATGCGCCCCGGGCATGTGCCCCAACAACAGGCTGCGCCCTGGGCACATACCCCACCAACAGGCTGCGCCCCGGGCATGTGCCCCAACAACAGGCTGTGCCCCGGGCAGGTGCCCCAACAACAGGCTGTGCCCCGGGCACGTGCCCCACCAACAGGATGCGCCCCGGGCATGTGCCCCAACAACAGGCTGCGCCCTGGGCACATACCCCACCAACAGGCTGCGCCCCGGGCATGTGCCCCAACAACAGGCTGTGCCCCGGGCAGGTGCCCCAACAACAGGCTGTGCCCCGGGCACGTGCCCCACCAACAGGATGCGCCCCGGGCATGTGCCCCAACAACAGGCTGCGCCCTGGGCACATACCCCACCAACAGGCTGCGCCCCGGGCATGTGCCCCAACAACAGGCTGTGCCCCGGGCAGGTGCCCCAACAACAGGCTGTGCCCCGGGCACGTGCCCCACCAACAGCATGCGCCCCGGGCATGTGCCCCAACAACAGGCTGCGCCCTGGGCACATACCCCACCAACAGGCTGCGCCCCGGGCACGTATCCCACCAACAGCATGCGCCCCGGGCATGTGCCCCAACAACAGGCTGCGCCCTGGGCACATACCCCACCAACAGGCTGCGCCCCGAGCATGTATCCCACCAACAGGCTGCGCCCTGGGCACATACCCCAACAACAGGCTGCGCCCTGGGCACATACCCCACCAACAGGCTGCGCCCCGAGCATGTATCCCACCAACAGGCTGCGCCCTGGGCACATACCCCACCAACAGGCTGCGTCCAACCCCCAACTAAGAAATTCATCAGGATGTCCACATTTACAATGGAGACGTGTCTACCAACCAGCATCAGCACCCATCTCCCTTATCATCACAGTATGAACCATGAATCAGAAGGGGAACATAAGGGTGTCAGGGTGGCTGACCAGCGCCGCACACAGGGCTGTAATAATGGTGCACATAGCCCTGCAGCTGACACTAGTAGCCTTGTGACAGGAGGAAGCACAGAGGTCCCGCCTCGCTCCAACTTTCTATACAGGACTATCAGTCACGTGATGACCTGCAGCTCTCACACCTGGGACAGCAGCAACACAGGTCACGTGGTGAGCACGCGGACACAAAGTACACGAACAAAGCACATATCAATAAAGATGAGTGAAATAAAAAAAATAACAAGCGAGGGGCGTGCGCGGGGGGCGTGTGCGGAGCGGTGACGTGTCAGTCAGCTGACAAGCTCGGCGGTGAGGCTGGATTCTGGAGTGTGTAGAGCGCTGCCAGTCTGTGCCCGGCGGCCGCTGCTGATAGGTCCGGGCACCGCACACCTCGGCGGCAGGTAGAGGAGGATGGCGGCGGAGATCAGCCCCGCACCGCTCACCCGCAAACCTCTATTACTGACCAAGGTGGAAGGGTCCCAGGACGTGGTGAACATGGCAGTGATTGTGCCCAAGGAGGACGGGGTGATCAGCGTGTCCGAGGACAGGTACGGCGGCGCCCAGCGCTGCTCCATTATTCATCCCCTCTTCTCCATCAATTAATGAGCGCGGGGCTTGGGTTACAGGGAGGTGTGGGCAATTACTTACCTGGGGGGAGTATTGGCATTTATTGGCGCGGGGGGGAGTATTGGCATTTATTGGCACGGGAGGAGTATTGGCATTTATTGGCACGGGAGGAGTATTGGCATTTATTGGCACGGGGAGGAGTATTGGCATTTATTGGCACGGGAGGAGTATTGGCATTTATTGGCACGGGAGGAGTATTGGCATTTATTGGCACGGGAGGAGTATTGGCATTTATTGGCACGGGGAGGAGTATTGGCATTTATTGGCACGGGAGGAGTATTGGCATTTATTGGCGCGGGGGGGAGTATTGGCATTTATTGGCGCGGGGGGGAGTATTGGCATTTATTGGCACGGGGGAGTATTGGCATTTATTGGCACGGGAGGAATATTGGCATTTATTGGCACGGGAGGAATATTGGCATTTATTGGCACGGGAGGAGTATTGGCATTTATTGGCACGGGAGGAGTATTGGCATTTATTGGCACGGGAGGAGTATTGGCATTTATTGGCACGGGAGGAGTATTGGCATTTATTGGCACGGGGAGGAGTATTGGCATTTATTGGCACGGGGAGGAGTATTGGCATTTATTGGCACGGGAGGAGTATTGGCATTTATTGGCACGGGAGGAGTATTGGCATTTATTGGCACGGGAGGAGTATTGGCATTTATTGGCACGGGGAGGAGTATTGGCATTTATTGGCACGGGGAGGAGTATTGGCATTTATTGGCACGGGAGGAGTATTGGCATTTATTGGCACGGGGAGGAGTATTGGCATTTATTGGCACGGGGAGGAGTATTGGCATTTATTGGCACGGGAGGAGTATTGGCATTTATTGGCACGGGAGGAGTATTGGCATTTATTGGCACGGGGGGGAGTAATGGCATTTATTGGCATGGGGAGGAGTATTGGCATTTATTGGCACGGGAGGAGTATTGGCATTTATTGGCACGGGAGGAGTATTGGCATTTATTGGCATGGGGGGGAGTAATGGCATTTATTGGCACGGGGGGTAGTGTTGGCATTTATTGGCACTGGGGGGGGGGGGGGGAGTATTGGCATTTCCAGATACTGGCATTTACTTACAGCTCGTTTCCCAGCATGGCCGCAGTGACAGTGGTTAACGTGATGTCGTATTCTGACCCTTCAGATGTCATGGGGGGGGAAAAAAAAACTGAAACCGCAAAAACCTAAGATTGCCTAAATCGCTCAGGGTCAGTGTACAGGGTGGGCCATTTATATGGATACACCTAAATAAAATAGGAATGGTTGGTGGTATCAACTTTCTGTTTGCACATTAGTATATGGGAGGGGAAACTTTTCAAGATGGGTGGTGACCATTTTGAAGTCCGCCATTTTGGATCCAACTTTATAAATGGCCTACCCTGTATAATGATGGCGTGTGTTGGATGTCTTTGCAGGTCCATACTGGTATTTTAATAGTTGAAAGTCCCTTTTGGAGTTTGCGGAAATGTGTCCGGGCCGACTGTTGCAGATTCTTCCAGTGCAGATCCATGGGAGCCTCCCGGCAGAGCGTCCATCCTGATCCAGCATTGAACACTCATGCAGATATTTCTTGCTGTGTGTGATGCTTTTCTTTCGGAAGCCCCTGGCACTTACATCTTACTGTACTTTGTTACAGATTTTTTTTTGTGTGCCTAAAATCACTGAAAATTAGCCACAAACTTGCAGTCTTAACTTAAAGGGAACCTGTCACCCCGTTTTTTCAGATTGAGCTATAAATACTGTTAAATAGGGCCTGCGCTGTGCGTTACAATAGTGTATGTAGTGTACCCTGATTCCCCACTTATGCTGAGAAATACATTAACCCCTTCACCACCTTGCCGTTTTTTTTTGCTCCCCTTTTCAGAGCAATAACTCTTTTTTTTTTTTTCCCATCAATATGGCCATGTGAGAACTTGTTTTTTGCTGGACAAATTGTACTTTTGAACGACATCATTGGTTTTAAACCTTAGATTGCGGATTGGTGGAGAACTTGTACAGATCTGGGACATTTATTGCATGTCAAAAGTATAGACAATAAATGTCAGAAGCTAGTACCCCTATAGTTTTTAGTGTGACCCCCGGATGGGTTTAGTATGACACTGTAGCCCTTGGACCAAAAAACGTTGTGCAGCCCTACCCTACGTCATGCTGCTCTCAGATTCCATAGATAAACCTGCGGACAGATTCTCTTTAAAGGATTTGTATATGCACAGATAACCCCTTTTATAAGGGAAGCGCTGTTCTTATCAGGGTTCTCGTGGGACTATTAAAAAAAAATAAAAAAAATAAATAAATAAATTCTAGTTTTAATCTAGAAAATTCTATTTTATTTTTTCTTAAGGAAAAAGCAAAATGTTGTTTTCTCGCTGCTTCAATAAAAATTCCAATATTTGTTTAAAAAAAAAAAATAATGTGAAAAATTCCATGGCAAAAAATACAAAAGGGATCTTAAAGGGAACCTGTCACCAGTTTTGTCATATAATAACTAAAACTATCACCTTATTGAGCACCTGTTCTGCATTCCATAAATTATTATAACCCCCTGACATAACCCCAAAAAAACATTTTTATATTACTCTGATGCCGTAAGGTAATTGGGTCGGTCCAGTCCGATGGGTGTAATTTTGGGCACCTCCATCCCTCCCCCATGCTGCTTCTCGCTGTCCTCCTTCAATTAATGTGTATAACGCCTTGTGTCATCCATATTGCCTGGTGAAAGATCGCGCCTGCGCCTAAAAATCGTGGCTCGCGCCTGCATGTGCACATATGTTTTTGGCTCTGCCGACAGTAGGGCAAAGCATAGTGGGCAGGCGCATGATTTTGCCCGGCTATCTGGATGACACAAGGTGTCGTCCACATCAATTGAAGGAGGAGGATAGTGAGCAGCAGCCGGGGGGGGGGGGGGGAATGGAGAGATCCTGCACTCGAATATTGTGAATGATATAAGTAATGGTTTGCTTTTCTAGTATGTCTTTTTTGTTTTTCTACTAGAACCATTAGCTCTTAGAAAATGTACACGTGCGTTTGTTGTTTTTTTTTTTTTTTTTAAATTGTATTTTTATTATCATCCATTATTTTCATATGTGAAACGGTTAACTGCACAAAGTGCATTACAATCTGGGTCACTCTCGCCTGCAAGGTAAAACCCAGTTAGAGGCTGCCGCAGCTCATCAGTCCTCCAAAGAATGAGGGTTAAAAAGAAAAGAAAAATATTACCATTATGGTGCTTAATATTTAAAGGGGTCATTCTTGCTTATTAGGACAATCCCTGTCCTGTTGAAATGAACAGGAACTGATCTGCAGTACCTAACAACCGGCACTACCCAGTGAACTGCGCTGTGCTGTTCCAGGTCGGTTTACTACTTTCCCTTGACTGCCGCCAGAGCTGCATACAGCTGAATGGTGGGGGTGTTAAGGGGAGAGGTCCAACGTAAATCCAACCCACGACGATCCCCAACTCTACTGATTGCAAATTTACATCCAGTATTTGCTGATAATGTGCTGCATTCCTCTTTCCTTCAACTTTGACCAACTTTCCTGTGCCTTTTCCCCAAAACATCAGCGATCCACCTCCGTGCTTTACAGTAGGAATGGTGTTCCTTTCATCATAGGCCTTGTTGACCTCTCTCCAAATGTAACGTTTATGGTTGTGGCCAAAAAGTTCAATTTTGGTCTCATCACTCCAAATTGCATTGTTGCAGAAGTTTTGAAGCTTGTCTCTGTGCTGTTTTGTGTATTGTAGGTGAGATACTTTGTGGCATTTGCGCAGTAATGGCTTTCTTCTGTTGACATGACCATGCAGCCCATTTTTCTTCAAGTGCCTCCTTATTGTGCATTTTGAAACAGCCACACAGCTAGTTTGCAGTGAGTTCTGTATTTTAGCTGATGTTATTTGTGGGGTTTTCTTTGCATCCTGAACAATTTTCCTGGCAGTTGTGGACAAAATTTTTGTTGCTCTACCTGACCGTGGTTTTGTTTTTTACAGATCCCCTGATTTTCCATGTGTTAATCACCGTTTGAACGCTGCAGTGCATGTGTATCTTACTGTACAAGTTTTTAGCTAATGATTAAATAAATGAAAAATAAATGTTGTGGTGTCCCTCTTATTTTATTAACCAGCTAAGAGAAAGCAGACTGCTGAGAGTTGGTCTTAATAGTCTGGTAAGAGGGGTAAAAAGCATGGAGATTTCCAGGTTATTAATATCAGCTCACAGTCTACTTAACCTTTACTGGTTATTAAAAAGCTGTCCATCCCCCTCAATCAGAAAAATAATGTGGGTTCCCCCTTGTTTTAATAAACAGCAAAAGCTAAGCAGACAACTACGGGCTGATATTAATAGCCTGGGAAGGGGCCATTAACATTGGCCTTCTCCCAGACTAATGACATCGGCCTTCAGCCACCCCAGATATGGTGCATCCATCGTGTGTGCCAATTCTGGTGCTTGGCTCTTCCCACTTGCCTTGGTGCATTGGCAATGGGGGTAATTGTTTGGGGATTGATGTCGGCTTTGTAATGTGAGCTGACATCAAGCCAAGGGATTAGTAACGGAAAGGTGTCTATAAGACACCCCCATTACTAATCTTGTAAGTTTAAAGCAAAAAAACACACAGAGCCAAGTTATTTATTTGTAGAAAGCAGTCCCTGACCATCTTACCCATCTATTACCTTTAAAAAAAATGAAATATTCCAAAGGGGTCCAACATAAATCCAACCCACGACGATCCCCAACTCTACTGCATCCGGATGGTGCGTTGAGCTGTGCCATCAGTAATGTGACCGCTCACCACGCCATCCAGAACACTCTGACAGTAGCATTAGGACGCTCTTGCTGTGACAAGCACGGGCGTCACTAACGGGACCGTAGTTAATAGCCGATGAACTCTGTGCCCCTTACTGAAGTCAGCGCTGAGCAATTTCCCGTATTTTTTTTTTATTATTATTTATTGGCTAATTATATGTACAGAAAAATTCACACTAAAAGCACAAATTAGATCTGACTGACAAATATCTATCTCTGTATTTAAGATTGTTGTGTTAGTTAGAAAACTAGCTTGAAATCATAAGGAGAAATAATGTATGTAAAAGCTGATTGCATATGTTTGTCATATGGATGCTATGTGATGAAAATTGCATTGTACTTGCATGACGCTCGTCCTACTTGTCAGGAACAACAGCGGAGTGTTTTATTTTTTTTAATTTTTTTATTTATTTCCCCATTCCATAGAATGGCGTTGCAGGGATCAATATTGGACAAGTCTCCTTGGTTTTGTGCAGACCACTAAAGGTACCGTCACACTCAGCAACTTTCCAACGATCACGACCAGCGATACGACCTGGCCGTGATCGTTGGAAAGTCCTTGTATGGTCGCTGGAGAGCTGTCACACAGACAGCTCTCCAGCGACCAACGATGCTGAAGTCCCCGGGTAACCAGGGTAAACATCGGGTTACTAGGCGCAGGGCCACACTTAGTAACTCGATGTTTACCCTGGTTACCATTGTAAATGTGAAAAAAAAAAAACACTACATACTTGCATTCCGGTGTCTGTTGCGTCCCCCGGCGTCCGCTTCCCTGCACTCCTCCTGCATCCTGTGTAAGCGCCGGCTGTAAAGCAGAGCGGTGACGTCACCGCTGTGCTCTGCTTTACGGTCAGCCGGCGCTGACACAGTGCAGGGAAGCGGACGCCGGGGGACGTGACAGGCACCGGAATGTGTGTGTTTTTTTTTTTTTTTTTTACATTTACAATGGTAACCAGGGTAAACATCGGGTTACTAAGCGCGGCCCTGCGCTTAGTAACCCGATATTTACCCTGGTTACCAGTGAACACATCGCTGGATCGGCGTCACACACGCCGATTCAGCGATGTCAGCGGGTGATCCAGCGACGAAATAAAGTTCTGGCCTTCTAGCTCCGACCAGCGATGGCACAGCAGGATCCAGATCGCTGCTGTGTGTCAAACACAACGAGATCGCTATCCAGGACGCTGCAACGTCACGGATCGCTATCGTTATCGTTGTAATGTTGTTCAGTGTGAAGGTACCTTAAGTCTACGGTCGGATATTTTCCCTCGGACAATCATGTGTGACTCAACGTCTGAATGAGCCCTAATGCAAATTGCCACTGTGACCCTGAGATTCAAAATCTCTGAATGAGCAATACATTGGGCTGGCATGGCATGATGAGACTTCTAGTGCCACAGCAGATATAACACTATAGGCTTCTTTGCGGGAAGGATAATGTTTCTCACTGTGACGAGTCTTCTTCCCACACATCTTCGCTTTTAACGTTCTTACCTTCTCCAATGTTCTGGAAATGGTAATTGCTACATGAAAGTGGATGAAGAATAGAAACGTTTCTTGCTTTTCTTTATTGCATTGAAACATGTTAGTCGCAGTCTGCGCTTAGCAGCAAGAGGCAAGTTACAGCTGCAAGGTCACGACTTTCCTTGTCTTCCTGCAATGCTGGGTAGAAGCTGAAAATTGCTATTTTCCCTTCCCCCATGACGGCACACCTGAGAGAAGGGATCCGCCCAGCCAGGACAGGAAACCCTACTGAAAATAAAAGGGCGGTACCTCTCCCTCGCTTCAGTTGGGTTTCCTGTCCTGACAGGGACCCTCTTACTGAACACGGCGGTTCACTTACCCAGGTCCCGTCCCGGCGTGGAAGAACAGGCAGCGCCTGTGCGTCGGGTTCGGGGGTCTGGAAGCGCCGTCCGCAGGTCCTCCGGGTCTCTGCGTCCGAGCGGGCGTTGAGCAGCATGGTCAGAGGGCTGTGTTCCCTTCCATGGCTGCCACGCCGCCCTCCCCTCTCTGCCGGCGTCCAGGTGCGGTGGCCGCTTCCGGGTCGCTCGTCTGACGTCACGCGCAAGGCACGCTGGGAATGGGCGTGCCCGCGTGACGTCGGGGGCGGGCGCCGGATCCAAGATGGCGGCGCCCATGATGAGAACGCCGGCCGGTGAAAGGGAACTCCGGCGGCACGGCAGAGAGTGGGAGGGGGTTAATTTGGGCACCGAAGGAGGCGGGGAGTGCAGTGGTCCCCCCATAAAAGGGGGTTAGACCACAGAAGACGCGCTCATGTCCATAAACTTCACCATGGAAGTAGGACAACAGGAGCAGCAGCAGCAGCAGCCGCCTTCACAGCAGCAGCAGCAGCAAATGGAGCTCTCACCAGATGCCTTGCCGAGCCACCAGCATACCAAGAGCAGCCGCTCAAGTGGTAGGAACAGCAGTCGCTCTGTCCGGCAGGATTCGTCGGCGTCCAGGAGGGACGCTTCACGTGCATCTGTCCAGCCTCCAAAATCGGTACCCTTGATTGTCGGTGGTGGTGAGTGATCTCCGTGAATGTAACCCTTATGGTAACAGGGTCCATTTTTGTCTGTTTTGATCACTAGGGGTCCAGGAAAGCGGTTGGTAAAACAAAGAACCGAGAGTGTGCCCTTTGTAGAAACCCGCTTGCAGTTCAGTGGCAGAAGGATCTCTGTGCCACTACCATACAAGAAGAGACCCCTAATTTTGCCACTAGCCTAAAAGCCATAATACAGGCTGAAATAAGACTCCTTAAAATTGGCCCTTAGCGAACCAAGAAGGAGAAGCCGTAAGGCGTCCACAGACTCAGATGCCTCTCAGAGACAGGGGAGTCATAAAACATCCCGGTCTCCCTCTACCTCCTCGGCCTCTGTCCAGTCTTCAGATTCCTCCTCGGACAGTGATTCAGGAGGTCGTCCATGTTTCCCAACTGAGGACGTAGATAAACTGGTCAAAGCAGTTAGATCTGCAATGGGGCTTAAAGAGGAGAAGACACCTAGGTCACTAGAAGATGTCATGTTTGGTGGCCTAGAAGAGAAAAGGAAACGCACGTTTCCAGTTAATGCAAAAATAAAAGCATTAATTGACAGAGTGGAAAAAGCCCGAAAAAATGGGTTCCTTGCCCTCTTCATCCAAAAGGAGATATCCTTTTGAGGATAAAGACTCTGAGTCCTGGGAGAAAATCCCTAAGAT
The DNA here is from genome assembly GCF_032444005.1 of Ranitomeya imitator. Taxonomy (NCBI): domain Eukaryota; kingdom Metazoa; phylum Chordata; class Amphibia; order Anura; family Dendrobatidae; genus Ranitomeya; species Ranitomeya imitator. The sequence goes on from NC_091284.1 coordinate 742,486,277, forward strand.
TGACGGGGCAGTAGCCAAATGTTTAAAAAAATCATCCCTTCCGTTAGAGGACTCTGGTGTTCTCAAAGACCCGCTTGATAAAAAAGCAGATAGTTTCCTGAGACACATCTGGGAAGCCTCAGCGGGGGGCCTTAAGCCGGCGATTGCGGGAACATGTACGGCCCGTGCCCTAATGGTCTGGCTACATCAGGTAGAAGATCAACTGAAAAACAAAGTACCCAGAACTGACATCCTTGCAAATATTTCTTTGCTACAAGGAGCAGCAGCTTTTTTGGCAGTCTCTTCTGCGGATTCCGCAAGACTAACAGCTAGAGCCGCGGGTTTGTCCAACGCGGCAAGAAGAGCCCTGTGGCTCAAAGGTTGCCCGGGGGATTTGCCATCTAAACACAAACTGTGTTCTATCCCATGTGACGGCCAACTTCTCTTCGGTAAAAAACTTGAAGACATCCTGGAACATGCAGGAGATAAGAAGAAAGGTTTTCCCAACATCCCTAAAGATCCTAAAAAACCTTTTTTTCGGAGGAGAAGATATAATAGAGGTCGCCCCCCAGGGGAGAGGAAAAATTGGGACTTTAGAGATAAAAGAGGATCGGGCTATATGTTTAAAGGGCCCTCCACATCGGCAAAAAAATCCCCCCAATGACATTACGCCAGAAGTGGGAGGAAGACTCTCCCTCTTCTTTCCGGCCTGGGTAAATATCTCCCCCAGTATCTGGGTCACGAACATCATCAGAGACGGCCTAAAAATAAAATTCGTCTGTCCTCCCAGACGAAACTTCATAATAACTCCCCGACGGAAGTCTCAGCAGGAACAATCTGCCCTAGAAACCGAGATCTTGGGACTTGTCCACAAAAAGGTTCTTCAGGAGGTCCCGGTTCAGGAAGAAGGAGAGGGGTTTTACTCCCCCCTCTTCTTGATCCAAAAACCGGATGGTTCTTGGAGAACTATTATAAATCTAAGAAAGCTCAACCAATCCATAGAGAACTACACTTTCAAGATGGAGTCTATAAACACGACCATAAAACTTCTCTTCCAGCACTGCTTCATGGCAGTAATAGACTTAAAGGATGCTTACTACCATATACCAATACATCAGGAATATCGGAAATACTTGAGGGTAGCTCTCTATATTCAAAATCAGGTAAAGCATTTTCAATATACAGCTCTTCCATTCGGCCTGTCTACAGCCCCCAGAGTTTTCACCAAAGTGATGGTGGAAGTGATGTCATACCTCCGGTCCCGGGATGTAGTAATTGTCCCATATCTGGACGTTTTCCTGGTAATAGGGAGGTCAGAGTCCCACTGCACTCATCAAATATCAGTGGTAACATCAACTCTAATGGAGCTGGGTTGGATAATAAACATCCCCAAATCCAGACTACTGCCAGTAAAAATACAGTCCTTCCTGGGGTTAATACTGGACTCCGAGCGTCAGCTCTGCCTCCTTCCACAAAACAAAGTGGACAAGATAATAAACCTGACCAGTACAGCAATACGTCAACCCGCAATGACTCTCAGAAAGGCGATGTCCCTTCTAGGCTCATTAACATCGTGTATACCGGCAGTAGAATGGGCACAATTCCACCTAAGACAACTACAGTGGGAAGTTCTCTCAGCTCAAAGACTGTTAAGAGGGCATTTAGAAGGAAATCTATGTCTCTCCCTGAGCGTAAGGGATTCCCTAGCTTGGTGGACTGTAGAACACCACCTGACAAAGGGGGTCCGGTGGAAAAATCCGGTCATAGACATCATCACGACCGACGCAAGCGGTACAGGTTGGGGAGCTCATCTGAGATCTCACTCTGTACAAGGTACCTGGTCCATAAGAGAAAAAAACTATGGATCAAACGAAAAAGAGCTATGGGCAGTGGAGAAAGCCCTAAGACATTTTCTCCCTTTACTCCAGGGTCGCCATACTCTAATCCTAACAGACAATCGAGCAGTGGTGGCGTATGTCAATCATCAGGGAGGAACGAGGTCCAAAGGCCTCATGAATGCGTCAAAACTCCTCTTCCAACTGGCGGAACAACACCTGTTATCTCTGTCGGCACTACACATCAGGGGCATAGAAAACACTCAAGCAGACTTCCTGAGTCGCAGAGGCTTAAGACAGGGGGAATGGTCCTTAAACCCCCAGATATTTCAGCAAATAGTCCAAGCCTGGGGCTCACCAGAAATAGACTTGTTTGCCAATTCTCACAACAAAAAAGTCAGAAAATTCTGCTCCTTGAATCCAAGAGAACATCCCTTCGCAGTAGATGCCCTACTAATACCTTGGAAGTTTTCTCTGGCCTACGCATTCCCCCCGATAGTGATGATCACAGCTGTGATCCGGAAGATCAGAGAGGATCAGGCGAGGATTATCCTCATAGCTCCATTTTGGCCAAGGAGACCATGGTTCTCCCTTCTAAGACAGATGTCGTTAACAGATCCATGGATTTTGCCAGAAATTCCGGACCTACTAACCCAGGGCCCAGTAACCCACTCTCAGGTGAAGGGCTTCCATCTGGCAGCCTGGAATTTGAGAGGGCGTTACTAAGTCGCCATGGATTCTCACCAGGTTTAATCTCCACCCTGTTGAAAAGCAGAAAACCCGTAACTTCTAGAATCTATGGTAGGACATGGAAAAAATGTCTTGACTTCCTGGGTGAACCATTGGGGGAGGTGGCTCCAGTGGGTCCTATCCTAGAATTTCTGCAAGCAGGATTACATCTTGGGTTAGCAACCAGCACCCTTAAAGTTCAGGTTTCAGCCTTGGGGGCCCTGTATAACTGTAATCTTGCCTCAAATAGATGGGTTTCACGATTCATAAAATCTTGCAGTAGATCTCGGCCGGTCGTTATCCCAAAAATCCCTCCTTGGGATCTAAATTTGGTCTTAGAAGCTCTAACTAAACACCCGTTCGAGCCCTTACAGGAGTTATCACCTAAATTACTTACCCTTAAAACAGTTCTTCTAGTAGCCCTAACATCGGCACGTAGGGTAAGTGATTTGCAAGCCCTGTCAATATCCCCTCCTTATACTCAGGTTTTTGATGACAGGATCGTTCTAAGACCGGACCCGGCTTATCTCCCCAAGGTGGTTCAAAAGTTCCATAGGAGTCAAGAGATTACCTTACCATCTTTCTGTAGTAATCCCAAAAATCCAGGGGAACAAAAGTTCCACATGCTAGATGTGAGAAGATCTATGTTACAGTACATATCTATGACTAGTCAGTGGAGGAAAGACCAAACCCTATTCATAGCCTTTCAGGGTAGCAAAAGAGGGTGTGGGGTAGCTAAAAGTACTATTGCTAGATGGATTAGGGAGGCCATTAGTTTATCCTACTCTGCGGGTGGCACTCCGGTTCCTGAAGGCATCAAGGCTCACTCTACCAGAGCCATGGCTACCTCCTGGGCGGAAAAGGCTGAGGTATCAATTGATCAAATTTCCAAGGCCGCTACCTGGTCCTCACCCTCAACTTTTTTCAAGCACTACCGGCTAGACCTTTCCTCCTCTGCTGACCTAACCTTTGGTAGAAGGGTACTCCAAGCGGTGGTCCCTCCCTAAGGTTTCATTCTACAAAAGTCTCTCAGGTGTGCCGTCATGGGGGAAGGGAAAACACCAGGGTTACTTACTGGTAACAGGTTTTTCCGGAACCCATGACGGCACCTGTATATTCCCCCCCCTTTATCACCCTTTCGGTGTGCACTATTGTTTTGGGTGCTTTTTTAGTTAATATGATGTGGTGTTGAATTGCCATGTGTACTAACCAGGGGGGCCTCTCATGCTCTGAAAACCAACTGAAGCGAGGGAGAGGTACCGCCCTTTTATTTTCAGTAGGGTTTCCTGTCCTGGCTGGGCGGATCCCCTCTCTCAGGTGTGCCGTCATGGGTTCCGGAAAAACCTGTTACCAGTAAGTAACCCTGGTGTTTCAGGAAGCCTCTGGTTGCAGACACATCATGTTACTTGTAGTGATGAGCGAGTATACTCGTTGCTCGGGTGGTCTCCGAGTATTTGTGACTGCTCAGAGATCTAGTTTTTGTTGACACAGCTGCATGATTTACAGCTGATAGGCAGCCTGAATACATGTGGGGATTCCCTAGCAACCAGGCAACCCCCACATGTACTCAGGCTGGCTAGTAGCTGTAAATCATCCAGCTGCCTCAACAAAAACTAAATCTCCGAACACTAACAAATACTCGGAGACCACCCGAGCGTGCTCGGGAAAACCCGAGCAACGAGTATACTCGCTCATCACTAGTTACTTCCAAATATGTTTTTACCCATATTACATGCATTGTATAGATTGCGAAAAATGATTTATTTTACCAATTGCTTTAACGGACCACATCATAGACATACAGTATATTATACTTTTACTGCGGCCACGAGAACTGCAGTCGGGCCGAAATTGTGTCCATAATACGAATATGAGTCTGCCATCAGAATTTTGCCTTCTAATCTGAGAAAAGCACAATGTCCAGTTACTTGCGAAAGTATTCCCTCCCCCCTGCCCAAGCCCCCCTTTGGCCTTTTATGTGTTTTGCTAGCTCACAACCTGGAGTTTTACTGGTTTTGAGGGTTTGCATCAGTTCGAGTAAAGAACATGTTTACAACTGTGAACATTTGGTTTATTGTGAAGCAAACAACAAATAGGATAAAATAACTGAAAATTACAGTGTGCATAACTGTTCACCCTCCCCTCCCCCCCCCCTTCCCCAAAGTCAGTACTTTTGCAGCAATTATAGCTGCATGTCAGTTTGGATAACTGGGCTTTCCACAACTTTCCACTGCGATTTTTGTTTATTTCTCAAGTCAAAACTGCTCCAGCTCCTTCAAGCTAGACGGTTTCCTCTGGTGAACAGCAATCTTCAAGTCTGACCAATTGGAATAGGGTCTGGGGTTTGACTAGGCCACTCCAAAACATTTACACATTTCCCTTTAATCCACTCGAATGTTGGTTTAGCAGTATGCTTTGTATCATTGGCTTGTTAGAAGCTGAACCTCCGTTCCAGTCTCAAATCACCGACAAACAGATTTTGCTCAAGAATGTCCTGTATTTCTCACCAGCATTCTTCCCCTTGACTCGGACCATTTTCCTTGTACCTGCCGTCAAAAAAAAATATCCCCAGAGCATGATGCTGCCACCACCATGTTTCACTTTGGTGATGGTATTCTTGGGCTGAGTTGTTTTGGTATGATGCCAGACAAAGCATTTACCTTGGTGGCCAAAAAGTTCAATAGTGAATAGACCCTTTTTATATGTTTTCTATCTATTTTTATTTAAACTGCAATATAAATGTAAATTCAGTTATTTCTGGGAGACCTTCCAGGACAGAGGGGCTCCCTGGATGTGTAGTGGTCCTTGTCCTTCAGTGCCTTCCCTTTATTTAACAAGTGTATTGCAGAATATTTAAGTGTTGTGGAAAGCGGATGACCATTTCAGAACTCTGCATAAGCTGCACAGCCAAAGCTCTTATCTAGAAGGTGATAGAGGTGAGATCTTCTTGTATATTGGGGAATTAGACCCCTGATACTTCTGAGTCAGAGTGCCTCCTTCACCAGTGGGAGCGATGCACAGAAAATGAAAGAGCGGCCAAGGGAAATATAATTGTACCTTGTACCACTGGCGGAGTACAGCTGCTGTTTACATATGGGAGCAGAGGGGCTGTCGTAAGGGACAGGCAAGCTGTTAGTAATGCATTTTTTTTAACTATTTATTTAAACATTTATTATATTTTGGGGAGTTCCTATTAAGTAAATGTTTTAATATACTATTTTATTTATTTTTATTATTATTGCAGCCCTGGAGTGGTGCTACTCTTCTAAGTTCCCAACACTTAGTATCTTTGATCCGCGCTACCCCAGTCGTCTTCTGACGATTGTGACCTGCGAAATAGCTCCAGTGTTTGCGGGTTGGTCCAGTAGTCGCCACTCAGTGTAAGTGTATGAGAGCCAGGATGGGGCTGAGAACTTGTGACTAGGGTTGAGCGACTTTTACTTTATTAAGATCGAGTCGGGTTTCGTGAAACCCGACTTTCTCAAAAGTCGAGTGAAATCGGCCGATCATCGCGAAAAGTCGGGGTTCGACCGAAACACGAAACCCAATGCAAGTCAATGGTAAAAATTCTCTCTCTCTCTCTCTCTCTCTCTCTCTCTCTCTCTCTCTCTCTCTCTCTCTCTCTCTCTCTCTCTCTCTCTCTCTCTCTCTCTCTCTCTCTCTCTCTCTCTCTCTCTCTCTCTCTCTCTCTCTCTCTCTCTCTCTCACACATTGCAAATCGCTACTACAGCACACAAGCGATAAGATGGCGATAGGCACACCCCTAAGACCTACGTCCTCACTCTGCCCACGCTCCTTCATTGGCTGAAAAAATGGCGCTAAATGCGTCATACGAAACGCGACTTTGGCGCGAAGATCGCCGACCGCATGGCCGATCCCACACTAGGGTCGGGTTTCATGAAACCCGACTTTGCCGAAAGTTGGCGACTTTTGAATTTGGCCGATCCGTTTCGCTCAAGCCTACTTGTGACCGTTACCTCTGACTTCCGGTCAGTCAGACGTCGCGGTCACAACATGACGGCGCAGGACCAGAGCGGCACTGGGAAGAGCTAAAGACGGCGGGGGGTAAATATAAAGAAAATAAAAAAATTATCCAGCTCCAATTAAAAAAATTAAATAAACTTTTATTTAGTGACTTAGGTTAAAACAATCCTTCCATAGCAAAGAGGATCATACTTTGTCTGTCAAATTCAATGCGATTCAGTCGCCCTCAGACATCAGAACTGCTGAGACTGAACCAGCACAGATATAATTCTATACAGGTGGAGATGAAGATCTCGGGATGGTTACCATGTGCATACTAGTCGTGTCATAACTACAATAACATAAACTTTCAACTTTAATAGAGACGGACCTGAAAAGACAAATATATGAAAAACTAAAATCTATTTGGAAAATTACAAGAAATAATTAAAACAAGCAGAAAAAAAGTCCTGTCAAAAGTTAGTAGTGGAACATAATTTCTCTGCGCATGTTAAGACCATATGGGACGCATGTGCCAAAATTATAAATCCAGAGATCCTCCCTGGTCAGTAAACGTCTCCTTGGATTTCCTAACCTTTTCCATTCCATAAACTTGTAAGGGTCAGAGATCGAACAGAGCTTAGATTAGTAGCCATACTCCAATGCTGAAATAAAAGAAAAACTGCGCTGGAGTTGTTGTGAGGACTGGTGTTGGAGTGGTGCTTTATAAGGGTTGTCCTTTCGAAAAGCTTTATGCCATCCAAACTGAATATTAGTTACCCCAAGGCCAGCGCCTGCTCTCTGCTGTTTCTTCGGTCAGTCTTTTGACTGCGGCAGCGGTGTCACGTTGGAAGCGCTGCAGCCAGTCACTGAGCTCAGCAGCTTTTGTCAAGCTGCTGACCTCATTAATTGGCAGCAGCACTGACTGTCATCACTGCTGCTGCCAAACAGAGCCTGGAGCAGCCATAGAGCTGGCACTGAACCAAGGAGGGGTAAGTACCGTAATTCTGTTTTGTTTTTTTTTCCTCTCCTTAGAAGTAACTGAGAGTATGATGTAAAGAAAACCTGTGGCCACTCCTGACAGGTCTGTCCTCATAATAAGAATGCTGTGGCCTTTTCTTATAGATCCTCGTGGGTGGTACATAGGTTGTACTAATTGGGTCAGGTCTCTGCAGTCTTCCCATTCACTGCTGACTGTTTAGGGACACACCGCGATTACAGAGAATGGTAACACCTATTTGTCAACTTATTCATATATTTTCAGAGGAATTACAGAAACCGACCCATGCAGAGTTATAGGAAAAGATTGGTTACATGACAAAAGCAAGTAGTTACTAAACCCATGTCCTGTTGTGAATTCTGTGGCTGAGTTCACTTCTGTGGTCACAAGTGGTATTGCAGTCTCTGGGCTTCCTCCCTCAGGTGTTTTGGTGAGCTCGTTGGCTGCCTTGCTATTTAGCTCCACCTGAGTCTGTCTTCCTTGCTCCTTGTCAATGTTCCAGTGTTGGATCTGAGCTACTGCATCTTTCCTTGGGCCTGCTGCTCTGCTAGATAAGTGCTTCTAGTTTGTTTTCTGTTTTTTCTGTCCAGCTTGCTATTAACTTTTGCTGGAAGCTCTGAGAAGCAAAGGGGTGCACCGCCGTGCTGTTAGTTCGGCACGGTGGGTCTTTTTGCCCCTTTGCGTGGTTTTCGTTTTAGGGTTTTTTGTAGACTGCATAGTTCTCTTTGCTATCCTCGCTCTGTCTAGAATATCGGGCCTCACTTTGCTGAATCTATTTCATTCCTACGTTTGTCTTTTCATCTTGCTAACAGTCATTATATGTGGGGGGCTGCCTATTCCTTTGGGGTATTTCTCTGAGGTAAGTCAGGCTTGTATTTCTATCTTCAGGCTAGTCAGCTCCTCAGGCAGTGCCGAGTTGCATAGGTAGTTGATAGGCGCAATCCACTGCTGCTTATAGTTGTGTGAGGATAGATCAGGTACTGCAGTCTACAGAGATTCCACGTCTCAGAGCTTGTCCTATTGTTTTTGGTTATTGCCAGATCTCTGTATGTCGCTGATTACTGCACGCTGTGTTGCCTGATTGCCAGCCATAACAGTACAAGGAGCCTTTCAATGATTTCCAATAGAGGGAAAAAAGAAATCCTGACATCATTTTTTTTTCTTAGCTCTGTCTTCAGTCTTTTTTTTCCCCTAGACATTAGAGTGCTTCAGGACACAGCTGTGGACATGGATATTCAGGCTCTGTGCTCCTCAATGGATAATCTCGTTGTAAATGTACAAAAGATTCAAGATACTATTGATCAGAAATCGATGCTAGAACCAAGAATTCCGATTCCTGATTTGTTTTTTGGTGACAGAACTAAGTTCCTGAGCTTCAGAAATAATTGTAAGCTATTTTTGGCCTTGAAACCTCATTCTTCTGGTAATCCTATTCAACAGGTTTTGATTATTATTTCTTTTTTGCGCGGCGACCCACAGGACTGGGCGTTTTCTCTTGCACCAGGAGATTCTGCATTGAGTAATGTTGATGCATTTTTCCAGGCGCTGGGATTGCTTTACGATGAGCCTAATTCAGTGGATCAAGCTGAGAAAAATCTGCTGGCTTTATGCCAGGGTCAGGATGATGTAGAAGTATATTGTCAGAAATTTAGGAAATGGTCAGTACTCACTCTGTGGAATGAATCTGCACTAGCGGCTTTGTTCAGAAAGGGTCTCTCTGAAGCTCTTAAGGATGTAATGGTGGGATTTCCTATGCCTGCTGGTTTGAATGAGTCCATGTCCTTGGCCATTCAGATCGGTCGTCGCTTGCGCGAGCGTAAATCTGTGCACCATCTGGCGGTATTGTCTGAGAGTAAACCTGAGCCTATGCAGTGCGACAGGACTATGACTAAAGTAGAACGGCACGAACACAGACGTCTGAACAGACTGTGTTTCTATTGTGGTGATTCTACTCATGCTATTTCTAATTGTCCTAAACGCACTAGGCGGTTCGATAGCTCTGCCGTTATTGGTACTGTACAGTCCAAATTCCTTTTGTCCATTACCTTAATGTGCTCTTTGTCATCATATTCTGTCATGGCGTTTGTGGATTCAGGCGCTGCCCTGAATCTGATGGATTTGGATTATGCTAAACGTTGTGGATTTTTCTTGGAGCCTTTGCGGTGTCCTATTCCGTTGAGAGGAATTGATGCTACACCTTTGGCCAAGAATAAGCCTCAGTACTGGGCCCAGCTGACCATGTGCATGGCTCCTGCTCATCAGGAAGTTATTCGCTTTTTGGTACTGCATAATTTGCATGATGTGGTCGTGTTGGGGTTGCCATGGCTACAAACCCATAATCCAGTATTGGATTGGAACTCTATGTCGGTAACCAGCTGGGGTTGTCAGGGAGTACATGGTGATGTTCCATTTTTGTCTATTTCGTCATCCATTCCTTCTGACATCCCAGAGTTCTTGTCGGACTTTCAGGATGTATTTGAAGAGTCCAAGTCTGATGCCCTACCTCCGCATAGGAATTGTGATTGTGCTATCGATTTGATTCCTGGTAGTAAATTCCCTAAGGGTCGTTTATTTAATTTGTCCGTACCTGAACACACCGCTATGCGCAGTTATGTGAAGGAGTCCCTGGAGAAGGGACATATTCGCCCATCGTCGTCACCATTGGGAGCAGGGTTCTTTTTTGTAGCCAAGAAGGATGGTTCGCTAAGACCGTGTATTGATTACCGCCTTCTTAATAAGATCACTGTTAAGTTTCAGTATCCCTTGCCATTGATTTCTGACTTGTTTGCTCGGATTAAGGGGGCTAGTTGGTTTACTAAGATTGATCTTCGTGGTGCGTATAATCTGGTGAGAATCAGGCAGGGAGATGAATGGAAAACGGCATTTAATACGCCCGAGGGTCATTTTGAGTATCTGGTGATGCCGTTCGGACTTGCCAATGCTCCATCTGTTTTTCAGTCTTTTATGCATGACATTTTCCGTGAGTATCTGGATAAATTCTTGATTGTTTACTTGGATGACATTTTGATCTTCTCAGATGATTGGGAGTCTCATGTGAAGCAAGTCAGAATGGTTTTCCAGGTACTGCGTGCTAATTCCTTGTTCGTGAAGGGATCAAAGTGTCTCTTCGGTGTGCAGAAAGTTTCATTTTTGGGGTTCATCTTTTCCCCTTCTACTATCGAGATGGATCCGGTTAAGGTTCAGGCCATCCAGGATTGGACTCAGCCGACATCTCTAAAAAGTCTGCAGAAATTCCTGGGCTTTGCTAATTTTTATCGTCGCTTCATCTGTAATTTTTCTAGCATTGCCAGACCATTGACCGATTTGACCAAGAAGGGTGCTGATTTGGTTAATTGGTCTTCTGCTGCCGTGGAAGCTTTTCAGGAGATGAAGCGTCGTTTTTGCTGTGCCCCTGTGTTGTGTCAACCTGATGTTTCTCTTCCGTTCCAGGTCGAGGTTGATGCTTCTGAGATTGGTGCAGGGGCGGTTTTGTCACAGAGAGGTTCTGGTTGCTCAGTGTTCAAACCATGTGCTTTCTTTTCCAGGAAATTTTCTGCTGCTGAGCGTAATTATGATGTGGGCAACCGAGAGTTGCTGGCCATGAAGTGGGCATTCGAGGAGTGGCGTCATTGGCTTGAGGGTGCTAAGCATCGCGTGGTGGTTTTGACTGATCATAAGAACCTTACTTATCTTGAGTCTGCCAAGCGCTTGAATCCTAGACAGGCCCGTTGGTCGTTGTTTTTTGCTCGTTTTGATTTTGTGATTTCATACCTTCCGGGCTCTAAAAATGTGAAGGCGGATGCTCTGTCTAGGAGTTTTGTGCCCGACTCTCCGGGGTTATCTGAGCCGGCGAGTATCCTCAAGGAAGGAGTCATTGTGTCTGCCATCTCCCCTGATTTGCGGAGAGTGTTGCAGAAATTTCAGGCTAATAAACCTGATCGTTGTCCGGCCGAGAAACTGTTCGTCCCTGATAGGTGGACTAGTAAAGTTATCTCTGAACTTCATTGTTCGGTGCTGGCCGGTCATCCAGGAATCTTTGGTACCAGGGAGTTGGTTGCTAGATCCTTCTGGTGGCCATCTCTGTCACGGGATGTGCGTGCTTTTGTGCAGTCCTGTGGAATTTGTGCTAGGGCTAAGCCCTGCTGTTCACGTGCCAGTGGGTTGCTTTTGCCCTTGCCGGTCCCGAAGAGGCCTTGGACACATATTTCGATGGATTTCATTTCTGACCTTCCCGTTTCTCAAAAAATGTCGGTCATTTGGGTGGTCTGTGATCGCTTTTCTAAAATGGTCCATCTGGTGCCCTTGGTTAAATTGCCTTCCTCCTCTGATTTGGTGCCTTTGTTCTTCCAGCATGTGGTTCGTTTACATGGCATTCCTGAGAATATTGTTTCTGACAGAGGTTCCCAGTTTGTCTCAAGGTTCTGGCGAGCCTTTTGTGGTAGGATGGGCATTGACCTATCTTTTTCCTCGGCCTTCCATCCTCAGACTAATGGCCAGACCGAACGAACCAATCAGACCTTGGAAACATATCTGAGATGTTTTGTTTCCGCTGACCAGGATGATTGGGTGTCATTTTTGCCGTTGGCTGAGTTCGCCCTTAATAATCGGGCCAGCTCGGCTACCTTGGTCTCTCCATTTTTCTGCAATTCTGGGTTCCATCCTCGTTTCTCTTCAGGACAGGTTGAGTCTTCGGACTGTCCTGGTGTGGATTATGTGGTGGACAGGTTGCAGCAGATCTGGACTCAGGTAGTGGACAATTTGACCTTGTCCCAGGAGAAGGCTCAGCTTTTCGCTAATCGCAGACGCCGTGTGGGACCCCGACTTCGTGTTGGGGATCTGGTTTGGTTATCTTCTCGTCATATACCTATGAAGGTTTCCTCTCCTAAATTTAAACCTCGTTTTATTGGTCCGTATAGGATTTCTGAGATTCTCAATCCGGTGTCTTTTCGTCTGACCCTCCCAGACTCCTTTTCCATACATAATGTATTCCATAGGTCGTTGTTGAGGAGATACGTGGCACCTATGGTTCCATCTGTGGAGCCTCCTGCCCCTGTTTTGGTGGAGGGGGAATTGGATTATATTGTGGAGAAGATTTTGGATTCTCGTGTCTCTAGACGGAAACTCCAGTATCTGGTCAAATGGAAGGGTTATGCTCAGGAAGATAATTCCTGGGTTTTTGCCTCTGATGTCCATGCCCCAGATCTTGTTCGTGCCTTTCATGTGGCTCATCCTGGTCGGCCTGGGGGTTCTGGTGAGGGTTCGGTGACCCCTCCTCAAGGGGGGGGTACTGTTGTGAATTCTGTGGCTGAGTTCACTTCTGTGGTCACAAGTGGTATTGCAGTCTCTGGGCTTCCTCCCTCAGGTGTTTTGGTGAGCTCGTTGGCTGCCTTGCTATTTAGCTCCACCTGAGTCTGTCTTCCTTGCTCCTTGTCAATGTTCCAGTGTTGGATCTGAGCTACTGCATCTTTCCTTGGGCCTGCTGCTCTGCTAGATAAGTGCTTCTAGTTTGTTTTCTGTTTTTTCTGTCCAGCTTGCTATTAACTTTTGCTGGAAGCTCTGAGAAGCAAAGGGGTGCACCGCCGTGCTGTTAGTTCGGCACGGTGGGTCTTTTTGCCCCTTTGCGTGGTCTTCGTTTTAGGGTTTTTTGTAGACTGCATAGTTCTCTTTGCTATCCTCGCTCTGTCTAGAATATCGGGCCTCACTTTGCTGAATCTATTTCATTCCTACGTTTGTCTTTTCATCTTGCTAACAGTCATTATATGTGGGGGGCTGCCTATTCCTTTGGGGTATTTCTCTGAGGTAAGTCAGGCTTGTATTTCTATCTTCAGGCTAGTCAGCTCCTCAGGCAGTGCCGAGTTGCATAGGTAGTTGATAGGCGCAATCCACTGCTGCTTATAGTTGTGTGAGGATAGATCAGGTACTGCAGTCTACAGAGATTCCACGTCTCAGAGCTTGTCCTATTGTTTTTGGTTATTGCCAGATCTCTGTATGTCGCTGATTACTGCACGCTGTGTTGCCTGATTGCCAGCCATAACATGTCCGCAGTGGTGATTCTGCTTCCTTATAGCCTTAGTGAAGGAAGCTGGCCAGAGACCAATCTGTTCTCTTTCCAGATCGCATCCACTTTTAGGTTTTGGATTTGTATCCAATAAGACAGAAACAAAATGACCATATACTGTGCTGTAAGTAAATAAGTAAAAGCAATAGTGCATATAAATAATTTTATGCCAAACAAACAAGATTCCGAACTGAGCGGCACCAGGTAACTAGTAATCTTCACAGGCTATAGAACATATGGGACCGGCTTTCCATCAGTCTTAAAAACACAACAATTGATGCATCCATGGGCGGTGCTCTACATATAGCACAACAATAGAGTTACACACTATGTAAGCATAAAAGATGTGGCACGCACCCCAAGATTGCTGAAAAACAATGTCCTTTTAATTCGCTTTATGCACCTGGACCCGTTTCGCACATTTGTGCGAAACGGCCGTCGTCCATTCTCCTGTCCCCGCACCCCTCACTTTTACCTGCCGCCTCTCCACAGATGTCTAATGCCGCATAAAGCGAATTAAAGGACATTGTTTTTCAGCAATCTTGGGGTGAGTGCCACATCTTTTATGCTTACATAGTGCATATAAATAACATTTGCGAACTTACTAAACACCGTTTTTGATAAAAAAAATAAAAAAAAGCGTCAGTGTATACACAAATTCGAGATGGTTCTAACCTCTAGTATTTAAAACCTTACAATGTGTTAGGCTGGGATCACACATACGCGAGATACGGCCGAGTCTCGCAGGTGAAAACCCAGCTCTGGCGCCGGAGCGGAGCGTGCAGCTCCATGTATTGCTGTGTGGCTGCACGCTCCGCTCCGGAGTGCCGGCGCCAGAGCTGGGTTTTCACCTGCGAGACTCGGCCGTATCTCGTGTATGTGTGATCCCGGCCTGAAAGTGACTTCTGTGTGAACAAGGGCTGAGCAGGACCGGGTCCTAAACATGAACATACTAAATGCAGAAACCTAAAATTAAGCCCCCCAAAAAATGAACTGGAGTATAAGTTGGAATGAATGCAAAATAGGAGCATTCAAAGGAGAAAAAAAAAAGGGATTGAGATCCAGCTCCTAAAATTCGGTAATTTTTATTAGATTCCAAAAACGATAAAATCCACAGACATGGAATAACCAAACTCCCTCCGGGTGGGTGCCCCTGCACATGAGGGGCTATACGGCAACGCGTTTCGATCTGACGATCTTTTTCAGCTATGAAAAAGATCGTCAGATCGAAACGCGTTGCCGTATAGTCCCTCATGTGCAGGGGCACCCACCCGGAGGGAGTTTGGTTATTCCATGTCTGTGGATTTTATCGTTTTTGGAATCTAATAAAAATTACCGAATTTTAGGAGCTGGATCTCAATCCCTTTTTTTTTTTCCTTTGGAGGACTTGTTCGTTTACCTGCAACGGAGATCCGTGCACCTGTGATCGTCATCGGTGAGCTGGCTTATTTCTTTTCTCTTGTTGTAAAAATAGGAGCATGTTCACATTGGCCATGCTCCTATTCCCATGCTACATTTAGTGTAGGTAAGGGTGCGGTTTCCCTTCCTTTGAGCTGGACATTTCATTTAAGTAGTTTCCCATTTGCTGTGTCCCCATATTTGGGATTCGGTCCTGCTCAGCCCTTATTCACACAGGAATCCTTTTGACGCATGGTGAAATTTTAATACTAGAGGTTAGGACCATCCCGAACTTGAGTACACCTTGACGTTGGTGGGATGGATTTTATGCTTTTTTTTTTTTAATTTTTTTTTTATATATATTAAAAACGGTGTTTACGAAGTACCCAGTGTTATTTATATGCCCTATTGCTTTTACTTATATCCTAAATACCCATATACCCCGCTGTAAGTAAATAAGCCCAACCTACTATCTATAGGGTCTGCCAGAGTTCCACAAATCGGACAAGTTAGATCTGTACATAGAGCAGCTGTGTGCAGACAGTGGGCGTGATGGCCATTATCCCTCGATCGAGAATCTAGTTAGGTGTTTGCCTATGTTATTATGTTGTAGGAAAAAATATGTCTAAACCTTTCTATTCAAAACTATTTTAGGACCGTCCGTGTGTGGATGAAGAGGGACAGCGGTCAGTTCTGGCCCAGTATTTATCATTCAATGCCAGGTAAGTCACCATTACTCTACAAGGGTCCTTGTCTAAGATGGTAACACTTCTATCATGTCCACAGGATGGATGCGGGTCTCGCCGCCCAGACCATTGTCTGTCTTGAGTACAAGGTCGTTAAGCGCTGCTTAGCTCTTTTTGCTTATCAACATGCAGTAAATGCCATAAATATCCCATATGGCCAGGATATCCCTTTAAAGTTCATCATCAGTACAATTATGGAACTTAATCTACTAAGTTTCCATTTCTTACCAGTTCCTCCATTTCATAACATTTCTTGGTCGACCTTTCGTAACCCCAGGGTGTTATGGATTAGATGGTTCAGGCTGAATTTATGTATTTCTACAAAGACTCAATGATTCTATGACTCAATAATGTTTCAGTAGCTACTAGATAATAGTTGGTTACAAGAACTGATCCAGCAACACAAGGAAGAGTGTCAGCAGCGTAACTAAAGAAGGCAAAAAAAAGTTTCTTGCCTTATAGTCTCATTACTTTGTATCTTTTTTTTTTTTTTTTTTTTTTTTTACAGCAAATTACAACACGTCTCGTGACTTGGTTCCTTTATTGGGCAGTACAATTCTAGAAGTTGAGAAATTTCAGTATAATAAATTGTTTTACAGGTTAACTGTATTTTTAAAGAACTTTTGAGACTAACCTGTCCTGTGTGAGTGCATGAGGAAAAATAAGATTTCTGGCCAATATGTGACTTGTATCCTGAAATTTTAACCCTTTTTTCACTATGCAAGCTCTCTCTCTTAATTTGAAATTGACTGTGAGCTGGTGACTAGCTGCTATGTCTCCCGTTCACATCGCAGCACACAGAGAAGGATTCCTGCTCTTCATCCTTTAATTAGAACTCAGCAACATGAAGGAAACTATACAGCAGTACTGAGCAGGGTAGATGTGAATTCAGTTCAGGGGTAAGCTAAAAGACTTGTTAGACAGCTCAGTCAGGATGCTTTACCTGTGTCTTTGCTCCTAACTTTGCTCCTAACTTTGCTCCTAACTTTGCTCCTAACTTTGCTCCTAACTTTGCTCCTAACTTTGCTCCTAACTTTGCTCCTAACTTTGCTCCTAACTTTGCTCCTAACTTTGCTCCTAACTTTGCTCCTAACTTTGCTCCTAACTTTGCTCCTAACTTTGCTCCTAACTTTGCTCCTAACTTTGCTCCTAACTTTGCTCCTAACTTTGCTCCTAACTTTGCTCCTAACTTTGCTCCTAACTTTGCTCCTAACTTTGCTCCTAACTTTGCTCCTAACTTTGCTCCTAACTTTGCTCCTAACTTTGCTCCTAACTTTGCTCCTAACTTTGCTCCTAACTTTGCTCCTAACTTTGCTCCTAACTTTGCTCCTAACTCTTCTTTTCCACCTTCCCTCCCCAAAGGGTATAACAGGAAGTTTTACCTGACATCTTGCTTTACATTCAGTCTATCTTGTCTTGGGCTAAAGACACAAAAGAGAATAGTAAAACCAAAAACACTCAGTTTGAAAAAATGTTGCAGTAATCCACAAGTGCTAGTAAAAGATGTAAAAAACAGGGTATTTGGTTGATACGTTTTTTGCAAAAAATGTATACTAAGCTGCTCTACCAATCTTCACGGTATACCCTTATCAGAGCAGTCCTAACTAATGTATGCAATCCCTATCTGATGTATTTAAAAACCTGATCATCTGTATATAACCTGTGTGAACAGGGTTCAGAGAGGAAAAATCCATGTGTGCATACAGGGTAGAACAGCTTTTGTGCAGATAGCCCAAGAGGAGTGGTGGAACTCCCCAGTCTTGTAGACACAAGAGAACAATTATGGAAACAGGAACACATGGGCTACTTGCACAGTGAACAAGTCTGTATGATCATGTTCACACACCACCAAGAAACCTGAAGACACAAAAGAGAATAGTAAAACCAAAAACACTCAGTTTGAAAAAATGTTGCAGTAATCCGCAAGTGCTAGTAAAAGATGTAAAAAACAGGGTATTTGGTTGATACGTTTTTTGCAAAAAATGTATACTAAGCTGCTCTACCAATCTTCACGGTATACCCTTATCAGAGCAGTCCTAACTAATGTATGCAATCCCTATCTGATGTATTTAAAAACCTGATCATCTGTATATAACCTGTGTGAACAGGGTTCAGAGAGGAAAAATCCATGTGTGCATACAGGGTAGAACAGCTTTTGTGCAGATAGCCCAAGAGGAGTGGTGGAACTCCCCAGTCTTGTAGACACAAGAGAACAATTATGGAAACAGGAACACATGGGCTACTTGCACAGTGAACAAGTCTGTATGATCATGTTCACACACCACCAAGAAACCTGAAGACACAAAAGAGAATAGTAAAACCAAAAACACTCAGTTTGAAAAAATGTTGCAGTAATCCGCAAGTGCTAGTAAAAGATGTAAAAAACAGGGTATTTGGTTGATACGTTTTTTGCAAAAAAATGTATACTAAGCTGCTCTACCAATCTTCACGGTATACCCTTATCAGAGCAGTCCTAACTAATGTATGCAATCCCTATCTGATGTATTTAAAAACCTGATCATCTGTATATAACCTGTGTGAACAGGGTTCAGAGAGGAAAAATCCATGTGTGCATACAGGGTAGAACAGCTTTTGTGCAGATAGCCCAAGAGGAGTGGTGGAACTCCCCAGTCTTGTAGACACAAGAGAACAATTATGGAAACAGGAACACATGGGCTGGTAGAGCAGCTTAGTATACATTTTTTGCAAAAAACGTATCAACCAAATACCCTGTTTTTTACATCTTTTACTAGCACTTGCGGATTACTGCAACATTTTTTCAAACTGAGTGTTTTTGGTTTTACTATTCTCTTTTGTGTCTTCAGGTTTCTTGGTGGTGTGTGAACATGATCATACAGACTTGTTCACTGTGCAAGTAGCCCATGTGTTCTTGTCTTGGGCTAGTCTAGTCGAGGACAGTTTTGAACCTTACTCAATGTACACATGTACAACAGTTTTACATTTTGGGATCATAAAAATGAAAATAGTGTTCCAGTACAGAATCCAGTAGTAAGAATGGGAATGGAAGTGTCAAAAAATGTTATGTTTGTCTCCTTTCCGGGTGAAATCCATTTTTTACCTTGTCATACATTATACATTTCTTAATGATTTGGGTTTTTTAACAATGCACATGCACAGAATAATAGAGGTCTTCAAAGACCCCACTGGTAAAATAGTAAAAAATGGATCTGTTAAGAACTGATTCAAAATAGAATTCAAAGGATCAATTTTTTTTTTTTTTTTTAACACCCTTAGTGACCGGGACAAATTCTTCAAACCTGACCAGTGTCTCTTTATGTGGTAATAACTCTAGAACACTTCAACAGATCTCATTGATTTTGAGATTGTTTTTTTCGTGACACATTGTACTTTATGTTAATAGTAAATTGATGTCGATATTTTCTGTGTTCATTTAGGAAAATATCAGAAATGTGTTTAAAAAAAAATCTAAAATGTAGCAATTTTCAAACGGAGTGATTATCCCTTTAAGGGTATGTTCACACGTTCAGGATTTCCATCCTTTTTTTTTCCTGACTGTTTTTTAAAAAACTGCAGCTCTTGGCAGAAAACGCAGGTCCTTTTTTTGGTCCTTTTTTGGTCCGTTTTTGATGCGTTTTTTGATGCGTTTTTTGATGCGTTTTTTGATGCGTTTTTTTGATGCAGTTTTCTAGCCAGAGTCTGTGTGTTTTCTAGGAATTTTTTTAGGGTTAAAATGGCTGAAAATACCCTAACCCTACCCCTAACCCTACCCCTAACCCTACCCCTACCCCTAACCCTACCCCTAACCCTAACCCTACCCCTAACCCTACCCCTAACCCTACCCCTAACCCTACCCCTAACCCTACCCCTAACCCTACCCCTAACCCTACCCCTAACCCTACCCCTACCCCTATTCTAACCTTAGTGAAAAAAAAAAAAAAAAAAAATTCTTTATTTTTTTTATTGTCCCTACCTATGGGGGTGACAAAGGGGGGGGGGGGTGTCATTTACTATTTTTTTATTTTGATCACTGAGATAGGTTATATCTCAGTGATCAAAATGCACTTTGGAACGAATCTGCCGGCCGGCAGATTCGGCGGGCGCACTGCGCATGCGCCCGCCATTTTGCAAGATGGCGGCGCCCAGGGAGAAGACGGCCGGACGGACACCGGGACGCCGGGTGAGTATAAGGGGGGGAGATTAGGGCACGGGGGGGGCATCAGAGCACTGGGGGGGGGCATCGGAGCACTGGGGGGGGCATCGGAGCACGGGGGGGCGGGATCGGAACACGGGGGGGGCAGCCACACTCCGCCCACGCACTTCCGCCCGCTCCCCGCACTTCCTGCTGCAGCGGTTCTGCACATCAAACCGCAGTAAAACCCGCAGATATATTTTTGATCTGCGGGTTTTACTGCGGTTTGGACCTCACAATGGAGGTCTATGGGTGCAGAACCGCTGCGGCTCCGGAAAAAGAATTGACATGCTCCTTCTTTTTTCCGGGAGCTATTCAGCGCGTCTTTTTTTTAACAATTTCCGGACCATGTGCACAGTGTGTCCTGTTTTCCATAGGGTACAGTGTACTGTACCCTGCATGGAAAACAGCTGCGGAACCGCAGCGGCAAAACCGCCGCGGTTCCGCGGTAAAAAACGCACTGTGTGAACATGGCCTAATGCAGACAGTCATATCACAAATGTTAATTAAATAACACATCCCTCATGTCTGCTTTACATCAGCACCATTTTTAAAATACGGTATCCCTTTTTGTTAGGATGTGAGAAGGTTTGAAATTGTAGCCGCAATTTTTCAAGTAAATTTACAAAACTTACTTTTTGAGGGACCTATTTAGTTTTGAAGTGACTTTGATGGACCTATAGTTTATAAAATCCCCCAAAATGATACCACTCTGGAAACCGCACTTCTCAATGTATTCAATACTGCTGTCAGGTAGGTTATTAACCCTTTTGGTGCTTTTCTGGAATTTAATACAAAATGGCATAACAGGAAGGAAAAAATGTTATTTTTACCAGCTAAATGTGGCTAACATCTGAACAGGTCACTGTAGCCGGCAGACTCTAAGGCCGCTATATGGTCATGAATTGCTAAGGTAAACATCAGGACCACACGATCAAGATCTCGGGATACCAATGTGGTTAAAGTGAGACAGCAGCATCGAAGGGGTTACAAAGCCATGGTTGGTGCCAAAACCATTCAAGGCTGATATAGCAAGATGTCAACTATGGTGCACAGTTGACTGGTGAAGATGCAGCAACTGTCAGGGGATGACATTGTCTATGTGAGGGCAGTGAAAAGACATATTGGTGGTCACTAAGGGGTTAAACGACTGATCTACTCGAAACCAGAAGTTTTGAGCTCCGTTCTGCATTTATTTTTACCCTGTTTGTAACTGATCCATTTTTTGTTTAATAGTGGATCTGTTAGAAACCGAGGACAACTGAAGAAGGGGCCTCCAAGTTCCCACATTATATATTTTAAAACACAATTTAGCTGTTCTTTGTGTGGGTTATACTCCATGTTTTGGCCTAAAATACTTACAAAGAATTCTGCTGTGTGAAACCATTATAGGACTAATTTCATAAAAGTATAATATGGACCGATTTCTATTCCTGTGTTTGCTCACAAATCTTTCCCTCCTCCCCATGAGTCTGATACCTCAAACTAACAGCTCCATAAAAGCCTGTGGTTCTGTTACATGGGGAGATCAGGCCTGGTGGTTGCCAAATGGCATAATCTAGACTGCGGGAACATATCCGGCAGTCTGAGGTCTGAATCCAGTCCGGGATTCCGTCTGTCCACACCACTTAATGTGGCAAAACGTGGCGGGGATCATCATCTTCTGGGTAAGAACATGTCCAGTTGTCGTCTGTTCCTAACAGATACACATACACAGATATTCCTTGAAAAAGGCCTGGTATGATTGAAACAATGGATGGCTTAAATTATCATGTGGATCGATTTGAATTAAGATCATTTCTTTATAGTGCGTGCGTGTGTGTGTGTGTGTGTGTGCGCGCGTGTGTGTACACAAGTTCTGAACTAAAATCTCCACTACAACTGACAAGATAAAGGGGAAAATTGCTTCACTGACTGCATCTTGTGGAAATTGATGATCCGGCTTGGGAGCTCACTGTACTACCAGGAAAAATCAACCGGGTGATTGTAAAATTTGCTAAATGTTACCTGGTATTCTTTACTGTTGGTGATTGTACACCCAGGTTATGGACATTTTTACTCACGAAAAACAGGGCTTAGGCGCTTATAGTTCACTGGGCTAATCCTGAATCATGTCTGGGAGCCTCCAGACCAGGGGTGTCAAACTGCATTCCTTGAGGGCCGCAAACAGGTCATGTTTTCAGGATTTCCTTGTATTGCACAGGTGCTGGAATCATTCTGTGCAGGTGATTAAATTATCACCTGTGCAATACAAGGAAATCCTGAAAACATGACCTGTTTGCGGCCCTCGAGGAATGCAGTTTGACATCTCTGCCCCAGACCCTTCCCCAATAGACGATGGGGCAATAGGTGGTCTTGACTCCCGCTGTGGGGGCTCGCCTGCTCATACATTACACGGTTGGTCTTCTCCAGTGAGGGCGACAGATCTGTAAAGGTTTAGATTCTGGGTCTAGGATTGTCGCTGACCCCACTACGTGTTCATATCTTCCAGCTCCGTGTTCCTGCATGTCTTTTAGCCCGGAGACCCGGAGGCTGTCTGTGGGGCTGGACAATGGTACAATCTCGGTAAGTATGCTGTGACATGGCCCCGCCATATAAAGTGCAGGCTTGGTTTAAAGGATTTGTTTGTTTTATGTAATCTAAATCGTCATGTTATAATTGTATCCAGCTTATGTAAATGTTGTGTCCCAATTATTCCCAGGTTCTCTTTTTGCTGTAAGTGAAGGGAAATGCTCATATTTCCTTCATCAAGCTGGATGCCTGCACTGATACTGCTTACACAGGGGCATGTGTATTGGGGGGGATGGTCCCCCGTAGCTGTTGGCAGGTGGTCAAGATGCCGGCCCCTCATCAGTCACAGTATTCATTGTGATTAGAGAGTTACTAAACTTTAATTCATTTTTCCAGAGTTATGAAACTTGCAAGTCGCTCCTTCGGGGGTTAATCTTCATTACTGTGGGAAAAAAAATGGCATGTAAGCTGCCAATCAGTGGTGTGGGCGGGGGTATACAGAGCTCATGAATATGGAGGACTATACGGCACAAGAGAACTAGTCCTCTAGTGGTCTCCTGCTGATTAAAACAATGATTGTCTCAAAACTACAGCAAGCAGCTCAGTAAGTGACACATGACCAGAATCAGGGTCTGTCTCTATATTTTGTTGCTCTCAGATTAGATTCCAAAATCCCGGTGACCGATTTAGAATATTCCCATCCGCTGACAAAAAGCAGATATCGTATAAAACTTTGAGGGAATGAGAATTAAATACAGTTGTATATCACTTTTCCATATAGTGATTGCATAAAACCAGAAAAGCCCCTTTACCTCTGGTATCTGCTCAACTTAATTATTTTTGAGTTTTTGCATTATGAAGCTTACGGATTAGAGTGCATACAATTATTATTTTTCTCTTTTTTTTCCTATATGGCCCACATTGTTGGCCTGAATTTTTCAAGGACTCAACACACTTTTTTTTGCGTGGATACAATTGAATGCATTCACAGAATACAATCTAACAAGCGAGATACTGTATGACTACAATATCATAGGGCTCAGTCACTTCTTCCAGCACCCAATGTTCCTATTAGTGGGCAGAGGAAAAGCAAGTCTGCAGTCCCAGTGCTTTTGCTTTTTGGCCGGCAACAATATGACATTTTTGCTATTTGTTCCTTTTGATCACTGTGATAGACCTCATAACAATGATCAAAAGGAAAAAAAATAGTAAGTCAAATCCCCCTTTGTCACCCCCTTAATTAGATAAGTTATGAAATTCTTATTATTTTTTTCCATACTTTGCAGTAAAGGATTTGGGGTTATGTTACAGTTGGGGTTAGGACGTATTTTAGGGTTGGATTAAGAATTGGCGCTTTAAAAAAAAAAAAAAAAAAAATGACGGCTAGTGTTGAGCACAAGTGCTCGCTACTCGAGTTTGCATTGGGTATGCACAGAGTATCGCAGATCCCTGTCTGTTTTTTTTGGGGTGTTTAACAGCCGTAAAACATGCGGGGCAGGGACTTGAGCACCCACGATATTCTGTGCATACCCGAGCACCCGCTGCAAACTGTAGTAGCGAGCACTTGCACTCAACACTAATGACAACCTATTCAATATGACAACCTAAAGTTATCAAATTCTGTGTTGTACCTGTCGGTTCAAAATGTTCAGTGTGGTTTCCAAAAGGGATTCACCTGTGGGGCTTTGCCCTGTTTAGGCACATCAGGGGCTCTCCAAATGCGACATGGGGTCCATTTAATTATGCCAGCAAATTTTACACTCAAAAAGTCAAATGGCGCGCCTTCCCGTTCGAGCCCTGCCATGCGCCCAAACAGTAGCTTTCCCCCATACATGAGATACCAGTGTACTCAGAAGAAATTGCACAGCAAATTTTGTGGTCCATTTTCTCTTGTTACCCTTGTGAAAATAAAATTTTGGGTCTAAAATACATTTTTTTGTGAGGAAAAAAAATGTTCATTTGGTAAATTTTGATGGAAAAATGAGAAATCACTGAACTTCTAAACCTTATAACATCCTAGCCAAAAATAAAATTGTGCTGATGTAAAGTAGACATGAGGGAAATGTTATTTATTTATTTTGTGTGACATAGCTCTGATTTTTTAAGGGCATAAAAATTAAGTTTGAAAGTGGCTAAATTTTCAAAATTTTTGCAAAATTTCTGTTATTTTTTAAACGCAAGTCATATCGAAGTAATGTTACAAGTATTATGAAGTACAATATATCATGAAAAAACTATTTGTCAGAATGATCCCAGATCAACTTTACACATACGTCTACCACAGGGTATTTTTTTTTTTTTTTTTAGAATCTTGATAACTTCGAAGTTAAAAAAAAACAAAACCAAAGACTGATTGCACATGGAGGACAAATGAGAGAAGCATCGTCCCACTTTTCTGGATAAAATTCGGACAAAATTATTATTATTTTTTTAATAACCTATGCTCATGTGACCCCTGACCTTATCGTAACAACACAACACATACGGTACTACAATACTGATTATTTATGCCGCACGGTAAATACAAAAAAACAAACAGATAATATAAAAACAATTCCAGTGATCTATAAAGTCATATGTACACAAAACTGAACCAGTAAAAACAGTTTACATCACAAAAATCAGCCCTCACAGCTCAGTTCATAGGTAAAATGTTTTAAGTATCGCGCTCGGGGTATAGCGGCACAAAACCAAATTACCGTATTTATTTTTTTTTTAAATACCTTAATTTGAATCTCTAAAGTAATAAAATATAAATAACACAACAACCATTTGGTATCCGCAGAATAGGGCTGACCCGCAGAATAAAGCCAACACATTATTAGTGCAGTAAATGTAACTGTAACATTGTAAATGTCAAAAGACAATTTTTTTTCCGATTTCTCCCTATAAAACCTGTAAAACAGTAATGTCGACAAATATTAAAAATGATGTCTCCTGAAATGCTACAATGAAAAAACATAAAAACGTGTGAAATTTAAGGCCAATGTAATCCATTATTGATATTGGACATATTGCCATGTCCAGTATCTGCTCACTGTCTTTGATGCAGGCTCATTAACTGAGCCTGCATCTTTCCCGGCAGATGATAGCTATGTTACTTGGCCATCATCTGCCTCTACCCACAAGGTGTGTAGGGAAGATGGTAACCTATTAAATGCCACTGTCAGTCTCTGACGGCATGAGCGCCAATAGTCTTCTGAAGACCGCCGTGTCTGTGTTGAACATGCGCCTGTAGCTAGGCTACATATGTGACTGTAATTTTTACTAGATAATACTATGGTATTTCAGTATATCATACAAGTGATCAGACTGCAGGTATAATCTCCATATGGAAACATTGTAGTTACCAGAAAATTTCATCAATAAAAAAAAAAAAAAAAAAAAGTTCGCTTCCCACACAAAAAACAAGACCTTGCAAAGTTCCAGCGATCAAAAAATAATTATGGCTCTTTAAAAAAAAAAAAAAAAGTGACAAAGTAAAAATTTCCCTTTTTACAAATGTTCTAGATTTTTTTTTCTTTTTTCACTACTTAACAAACATAGTTGTGTTTTTTTTGTTTTTTTGTTTTTTTTAAAGCTTTTTAATGGTCCTGATTTGGGGACTGTTATTTCCAGGTAATTTTTACTACGTAATGAAGGCCATAATAACAAAACTTAAAAAGGGAAATAAAAAATGCCGAATTGCGTTTTAGTTTCTTTGCAGTTTTGCTGGACTTGAAATTTCCAAACTTCCACTGGTTTGCAAAAAACAAGTTATTATCATATGGCTATATTGAAGATTAAAAAAACTCTTGGTGGGAAAAAATGGAGAGAGAAAAGGAAAATTTCCATTTCGGGAAGGGGGTATTGGGGTAATTGGTCACAGTTTGGGATCAGCTGTATTTCAGGGTCTGTATACAGACCGTAATGTATGAACTGAACACTGGTCTTGTGAGTCAGTGTTCTATCCTCAAACGCATATCTTAGGTTGTAAGTTCGGTGTCTGAGACACTTGCTCAGTCCGGGCATTGCCGTCCGTATACGGACCCAGCCACTCGGACATATTAGACCACACAGAATACGGAGGGAAAGCTTCTGCAAGAAGAACTGTGACAGAGCCCCTAACTATGATACACAGTGTATGGTACCGATCTCCACGTATAATGCTATGGATGCCTGTTTTTCATTTACTGTATTTTATACATTGTGCCTCCCATAAGGTCATAAAATACATTTTGGGAACATTTCAAATATTGAAATATTTTTATTTTAATCTTATTTCCCCTGTAACTGTGGCTGGTATTAGACCCAGCAGCCCCCTCACCCTCCCTATATCACAGTGATCACATGATCACTGTGTATGGAGGAGGAGGCACTGTCAGTGCTTCCTATTACTGCAGACACAGTGCTTCTTTAGCACTGTGTATGCAGTGATGGAGAAGGCACAGACCGTAATAAACCATCTCTGCCTTCTCTGTGGGTCTCAGGCTGACAGCTGATCTGTGCTTCCACAACTGCACAATCGTGTTTAGCCGCAGGCCTATGCATTGAGTATTTAGAACATCACTGAAGAGTAGGAGTGGGACTGCACGGACATTTAAAGTCAATGGGTACATCAGTCCAGTTGACACAACTCGCCAATCGCTAAAATGAGGGTGCATAGCATATAGTTGAACTCCTGAGAATCATAGATTTTCTATTGAGTTTGTTTTGGCCTCCGTAAGGAGCAATGCTTAGGTGAGTTCATCCAACACTGTCTTTTAGTGATCAGTGGGGTCCTAAACACGTGAACCTCCACAAATTAAATTTTCTAATGCGCTGTTATGTTTTACATGCTGTGGCCAATTTTCAGACTGAGCTCACGAATGGATTCTCAGTTTACTCATTCTGTAGCCCAAGATAAGCGGCACTACACAAAAGCTATTGAAAACTGACAAGTTGGTCATGTAACCCAATTACACAAAAATGATTTTTATCCAAAAGTGCATGCATTTAATGTGAACCTGTCAGCAGGATTTTGCTAAATAAACTACAGGCATTGTCAGGTTGACGCCGTTATACTGATTAAAATGATAGCTGGGGTGAAGAAATCCGTCTTGTGGTTCTTGTGTAATCCGTGTTAGAAGTTTGCAGTTAATGATATATGCTCGTGCTCTGGGGAGGGACTGTAGGCAGAGTCTTCTCTTCCTGCTCTAAGCCAGAGAAACCAAGGAGAGACTTGCCCAGAGGCCGCCCGACACACAAACAGTCTGTCCCTCTCTCTGTCTCTATGATGAGGAACATGTCTGTGCTTCGGGCGGCCTGTGGGCAGCTCTTTCCTTGGTTTCTCTGGCTTAGGGTACCGTCACACAGTGCCATTTTGATCGCTACGACGGTACGATTCGTGACGTTCCAGCGATATCCATACGATATCGCTGTTTCTGACACACAGCAGCGATCAGGGATCCTGCTGAGAATCGTACGTCGTAGCAGATCGTTTGGAACTTTCTTTCGTCGCTGGATCTTTCGCTGTCATCGCTGGATCGGTGTGTGTGACACCGATCCAGCGATGCGTTCGCTTGTAACCAGGGTAAACATTGGGTTACTAAGCGCAGAGCCGTGCTTAGTAACCCGATGTTTATCCTGGTTACCATCATAAATGTAAAAATAAACAAACAGTACATACTTACATTCCGGTGTCCGTCAGGTCCCTTGCCGTCTGCTTCCCGCACTGACTGACTGCCGGCCGGCCGTAAAGTGAAAGCAGAGCACAGCGGTGACGTCACCGCTGTGCTGTGCTTTCACTTTACGGCCGGCAGTCAGTCAGTGCGGGAAGCAGACGGCAAGGGAGAGACACCGGAATGTAAGTATGTACTGTTTTCTTTTTTTTTTTTTTTTTTACACTGGTAACCAGGGTAAACATCGGGTTACTAAGCGCGGCCCTGCGCTTAGTAACCCGATGTTTACCCTGGTTACCCGGGGACCTCGGCATCGTTGGTCGCTGGAGAGGTGTCTGTGTGGCAGCTCTCCAGCGACCACACAACGACTTACCAACGATCACGGCCAGGTCGTATCGCTGGTCGTGATCGTTGGTAAATCGTATAGTGTAACGGTACCCTTAGAGCAGGAAGGTAAGACTCTGCCTGCAGTCCCGCCCTGGAGCACAGGCATATCATTAACTGCAAACTTCTAACATGATTACACAAGAACCATAAGACTGATTTCATCACCCCGTTATCATCATTTTAATCAGTAGAACAGCACCAACCTGACAGTGCCTGTAGTTTACTTAGCAAAATCCTGCTGACAGGTTCGCTTTAAGTAAGAAAAAATTACCTGCAGAAGGTAAACAGTCCCTTCTTAAGGCTGATCAATGTTTTTCTAAGAAATGCCGGGGATCCAGCGCCATTTTGCAGCGGCCACATTTGTTCACAGTGACAGCTTACTGTTACATAACTATAAAGGGCAAAGTCTCATCTGTTACATTTCACTGCAATGTGTCGGCTTCCACTTGACCTAGAAACAACTATCTCATTACCCAGTGTAACTAGATGCCCTTGTACCGCAGAGTTCATCTCCACAATGCTGCAATTGTTCCCACTCGGACTTGTATTCTTCACATTCTGAGCAGTGTTTCCAGTGGAGAAGGGTATAGGCTTGTTAAAGAGACAGTCTCCATTTATTATTTTACATGACTTCGCCTCTCATACATGATTTATGTATGGTAGATAAGGGGACATCCCTCATACAGATCTATTACTGTAACATTATTTAGGAAGCATACTGTCATTTTTTTTTTTGGGGGGGGGGGGGTCAGTGGCAGAGAACTTATATACAGCTTTTACAGGATTGTCCCCTCTTGTAATGGCAGCCCTTCCAATTGTAGATATGTCTGACGTGCTGTTATCCATTGTGTAAATCCAGTTTTACTAACACACTTCACAACATCAGCCGAGAACAGATGGGGCTCATTCTATGCATTAGGAACAAGTATTCCTCAGCTTGCTCTCCATGTGAGGGTCATCCGTGTCGTCAAGACATTAGACATTAAAGGGAGTCTGTCTACTGTAAATAACTGTTCAAACCAAGCACAGGCGCTAAGTGCCCCCTTGGCCATGCCGTTCAGTGCACCTTCCTTCCCACCTAGTTGTTTCCCATCTGTCTCCTCCTTCCTCTTCCTCCATTGACAAACCTGGGTTTCCTGGAGCCCCGCGAGGGCGGAGAGAGATGTGGGAAGGTGCAGTGAATTTTTTTTTTTTGGCCACCCCAATGGTGCACTGAACACTTAAGAGGCGCCCTGTAAACGTAATATTCAATAGCATTAAAAGCAAGTCCCCATAGACTATGATTGAAGGGTTTTTATGAGGATAGACCCTTTTAATAGAACCCGAATTGGCAGTCAGGTAAAATATAAAGTGCTGCGGAATATGTCGGTGCTATAGAAATAAAATTATTATTATTATCTCCATGGGCCAGATTTCTCTAACTCGATGCAATCGGCTTTTAGCAGGACGATGTCTCTACCCCTACAACTCGCAGATAAAAAACTCATCCTGTAACTCCAGGCTCATTATCATGAGAGCAGTTCTTACTTGGGGGTTCATTGCACTGGTTCAGAGAGGGTCCCAAAGAGACACTGCCTTTAAGGGAATCTGTCAGCAGGTTTTTGCTGTGTAATCTCACAGGAGCATGATGCAGGTGGGAGCAGAAACCAGATTCATGTGAAGTGACACTTGGTTTACTGGGTGCAGCATTATAGATTAAAATCATTTTTCTCTGCTGCAGATCTAGCAGAGCTCTGAATGTTGAGCCCTGTGTAATCCCTCCTACACCACTGATTGGCAGGGTACATTTTTTTTTACAGCTGCTAATTATTGGTGAGTGCAAAATTTGACCAGGGAGGTACAAAATACCTAATCTTCTTGTGATAATCTCCTGCTGGAAAAAAAAAAAGAATTCAATGAAACAAAAACAGCACAATAAATGATCCATCATTGGAATCAGGGTCTCTGTGTCATGCTGCTGCAATGCAGGTAGATGCAGGCTCCACTAAATGGCAGTGGAGTGGAAGCAGGACTGTATCTAAACAGAGCTGGCCTGCAGTGCAGCAGTGAGGCTACCACAGGTGGCGGCAGAATAGTCAAACAAGCTGGGTCAAATCCTAGACTGTAGCGCAGTACCAAAGGAATAAGCAAACTCGCAGTCAGAGACAAGCCAGGGAGTCCGTAATGATCAGGAGCGGATTAGCCAAAAGACGAAGCAGGTCAGGATACAAGCCAAGTCAAAAACACTGAGTCAGCACACTGAACGGAAACACAGGGGATGGGACGGGAATAGGGGAAAACAGAGACCCTGGTTCAGACAGCAAAGCAGCAGAACAAATCGGAGCAATCAGTCATCTACAGCAGCACTAGGCAAAAACTATAACTGACATCGCCTGCAGGAAGCAGTGGCGATAAATGGCCAACATGAACCCAGACAGAGGCTGAGGAAGGTTAACTCTTGACATGACCAGACCAGGAAAAAGGGAAAACGGGACTCAAAACCCGGTCTGGATCATGACACTCTGCCCTTACATCATGCTGCTCTCGTATGGGGTAGCAAAAACATGCTGACAGATTCCTTTTTAATGAGATGAGACACTTTCATCTTGGTTGGGGGGGGGGGGGGAGCGCTATAGTCTTCATTGTGAGATTGCTGCGGATTTCCATCAAAATCGGCCTCCTAAATGAACATGCTTCATCAAATTACTGTAACATATTCAAGGGTGTTTTGTTATACAGTCCTATGTGAGCAAACCTCATGACTTCTAAATGGCTATAGATTGGGGATGAATTTGCTGGCAGAAATTGAACCATAAAGAAGAAAAACAAAAAAAAAACAATTGCCGTGCAATTGATGATCTGTAGCTGTCAGCTATAAAGACTGTAGTGAGTATTCGATGCTTACAGTGGTAGTGATAATGGTGACAGCTAGTGTGTGTCCAGTGCTCCCAGTTACACCCTTTCCATTCTGCTGCATTCCCGGCTCCCCAGCATTGTTTGCAGGTCACCTATATACTAGACTCGGCGCTGCACAGATGGTTTTTATAACCCGCCTCACATTTCACACCTTATGTGTCCTATTCCTAACCTGCCCTGAATATCACATCTGTGTCCTCAAAATACCTTGCTCTGATTTGTCTTCCTTCAGCCATTTTCGGCTTTCTCCTTTATGCTCTTGTCCTCATTGGAAATTCAATGTATGTGTATATATATATATGTATAAATCTCAAGATTAAAGAAAAACAAACCTTTCAAAACAAAATCCAGATAAATGCTTTCCCTAAAGCTACATTACCACGATTCATCTTTTATTGCGTTTTTGATGCTGCGTGTTATCCCTGCATCAAAAATGCAGCATCTTGCAGTTCTAGCAAACTGGATGGGATTTGTAGAAATCTCGTGCCCGCTGTTCTTCTTTTTAACCCTGCGTACACTCGCCTGCGGTGCCTTTTTTCAAATCCGCAGCATGTCTATTTCTCTTGCGGGTACGCTGAGTGTTCTGTGCGGATTTTGCCCATAGACTTTTAATAGATGTGGAAAATCTGCAGCAAAAAAAATTTACGTGCACAAGGTGCTACTGAGACCATGGAGGGTGTGGAAAGGCATGATAGAAAGGACCAGATTCTGAGGAAAACTTAGGAAGGGAGAGCAAGGAGCAGTCATGTGTCTTTAAAGCATGCTTGAAACTGTGATGGTTGGAAATGAATTTTCAGGGGTAAAGCATTCCAAGAAAATTGGCGGAACACAAGAGAAGTCTTGGAGACGGGAGTGTGATGTTTTGATTATAGAGGATGTTGGTTCATCAGTGGAACGCAGAGTATATGTAGGGTGGTAGACAGAGATGAGATGTAGGGTGGTGCAGAATTAAGGAGAGATTTGTATGGAAGAGGGATAAGTTTAAGTTGTACTCTGTAGCGGATGGGCCACCAGTGCAATGACTGGCACAGGGCGAAGGCATTGGTGTAATGGCTGGACAGAAATATGATCGTCTGCTGCATTCAGGATAGTTTGGAGAGGGGAGGGTTTAGTATGGGGAAGACTCTAGATGAGAATGAAATAAGAGGGACGGTAAGCATTTTTTGTGTGCAGTCAAATGTAAGGAAAGGTTGGATTTTAGAGATGTTTTGAGAAGGATCAAATATAACCTTGGGGATTCAGATAGAATAATCCATGGAAATGGCAATATCCGGTATAGGTAGATTCGTAGAGGGAGGAAACGCAAGACGTTAGGTTTTGGAAAGATTCCGCTTTAGATAGAAAAGATAATTTTAGAGGCAGCGGAAAGACTCACTGGTAGAAATCAATATGTCCAAAAATATTTCCTACTGCCGTGTATTACTTTTAATGCCTGGTTCATATGAGCATCATGACTTCAGATTTTCTTCTGCCCGTGTAAACAATTATAAGCCGTAGTACAGAAGAGGGAACATCGTCTAAATGACGAAAACAACTGCTGCAGTTAATTAAATCGTAGCTCTGTACAAAGCTGTGCTTTCCATGTAGATTTATGCAAGTTATTTCTTCTTTTTATTCAGGAATTTATTTTAGCTGAAGACTACAACAAAATGATCTCCACAAGAACGTACTCGGGTAAGAACGTCCGTATAATCTCCACCAAGACTCATGGTAGTACCCAATATGTTTCTCATAGAAATGCTTACGAGGACCAATCTTCTCATTGGTACAGGATTCTCAGTAATCATTATATCCGTGGTGCCGCAAAAGCATTTTCTGCAGCACAAATCGGGCTGGTTTATGCAGGCCTTATTTGCAGTGGAAATGTTGACATGGTCTCCTCCACATGTAGCGGAAATTGAGAGGCGCTGTAGAATTGAAACCTACAACCTGTCAATTCTTTTACATTTTTTTTTTTTCACTAAAGATTTCACACCCTGCAGCGCAGATTGTGAAACTCAGTCTAATCTGTAGCAAAAAACGTCACTTAGTGTGGATTTTGCCACCGTGGATTTTTCTGCAGTGGAAATGTCTTGTGTGGGTGTATCCTTGCCATTCTGAGTGCAGTTACCCTTCAATTGTTTTTCTAAAATAATGGCGTGCATTGTAAGCCACTTAGGCCTCTTTCACACTTCAGTTGTTTGGCGTCAGTCTAAAACCACCATTTTCCTCAAATAACGGATCCGTCAATTTTTTTTGACGGATCCGTTATTTTCCCATAGACTTGCATTAGCGACGGATTGTGACGGATGGTCGTCCGTTCCATCCGCCATGCGACGGATCCGTCGTAATTTGGCGGACGTATTCTGAAAATAGACGGACATTTAAACGTTTTTTGTCAACGCCGAAATGGCGGATCGCTACGGATCCGTCGCGTCAGCCATTCCATAGAATGGCCACCTATGGGATCCGTCGCCCCAATCCGTTTTTTCAATTGCGCGTGCTCCAAAAAGTAGATACTTTTCCCAGACAACCCCCAAGTAACGGATCCGTCAAAAAAACGGATCCGTTAGAACCGTTTTCTCAACAATTGTGACGGATCCGTCAATCCGTCACTATGTCGGTAGTGCCTGACGCCAAACAACTGAAGTGTGAAAGAAGCCTTAGCCTGTTCTTTTGCCATCAGCTTAACCCCTTAGTGACCGAGCCAAATTTTTGAAATCTGACCAGTGTCACTTTATGCGGTAATAACTCTGCAACGCTTCAACAAATCCCAGTGATTTTGAGATTGTTTTTTCGTGACACATTATACTTTATGATAATGGTAAATTTAGTTCAACATTTTTTGTGTTTATTTATAAAAAATATAAAAAATTTGAGAAAAATGTTAAAAAATTAGCAATTTTCTAAATTTGAATGATTATCCCTTTAATCCAGATAGTCATACAACAGCAAACCATTAATAAATAACATTTCCCACATGTCGGCTTTACATCAGCACCATTTGTAAAATGTTATTTTATTTTGTTAGCATTTTAGGAGGTTTAAAAATGTAGCAGCAATTTTTCATTTTTTCAAAGAAATTTACCACATTTATTTTTTTAGGGACTTATCCATGTTTGAAGTGACTTTAGGGGTCCCATATATTGGGAAACCCCCAAACGTGATACCATTTTAAAAACAGCACCCCTAAACATATTGAAAACTGCTGTCAGGTAGTTTATTAACCCTTCAGGTGCTTTACAGGAATTAATGCAAAGTGACATGACAGAAATGAAAATGTGTATTTTTACCACCTAAATGTTGCTAACTTCTAAACAGATTACTATAGCCGTCAGACTCTAAGGCCGCTATTTGGTCATGAATTGCCATTGCAAACATCAGGACAACAAAATCATGATCTGAGGGCACCAATTGGGATAAAGAGGAAGCCCCCACACTCTGTTAACCATTTATAATGATGTAGTCACTATTGACAGCAGCATCTAAGGGGTTAAACAGATTTAGAAGGTGCAAATACTGATCATGGCTGATACAGCAAGTTGTCAGCTATAGTGTACAACCAACAGATGCTGGATTGTCATCTGTATGGGGAGGCCATTCTCTTATATGTCAGGTCAGTTAAAAGGCGTATTGGCGGTCATTAAGGGGTTAAAAAGGCATTCCAGATTTGAGCCCAGTACCTGTTACTTAAAGGGGTTATCTCATGTAGGCGGCCTCTCCTCATCTACTATATAATTGTCTAAGGGTCACTTCCGTCTTTCTGTCTGTCTGTCCTTCTGTCTGTCTTTCTGTCATGGATATTCATTGGTCGCGACCTCTGTCTGTCATGGAAATCCAAGTCGCTGATTGGTCGCGGCAAAACAGCCACGACCAATCAGCGACGGGCACAGTCCGGAAGAAAATGGCCACTCCTTCCTCCCCGCAGTCAGTGCCCGGCGCCCGCATACTCCCATCCAGTCAGCACTCACACAGGGTTAATGGCAGCGTTGACCGCGGTGTAACGCACTCGTTTAACGATGTTGTTAACCCTTTGTGACCAACGTTTTACTATTCATGCTGCCTATGCAGCATGAATAGTAAAAAGATCTAATGTTAAAAATAATTAAAAAAAAATAAAAAATAGTTATATACTCACCCTCCGTTGGTCCCCGGATCGAAGCGGTTACCGACGCTCGCGAGACCGCAATGCACTCTTCAGACCGGAGCGCGCGAGGAGCGTTGGTAACTGCTTCGATCCGGGGGCCAACGGAGGGGGAGTATATCACTATTTTTTATTTTAATTCTTTTTTTTTAACAGGGACATGGTGCCCACATTGCTATAGACTGCGTGGGCTGGGCAATGTGCACCGCGGGCTGGGCAATGTGCACCGCGGGCTGGGCAATGTGCTCCATGGGCTGTGCTGTACACTACGCATACATATTCTAGAATACCCGATGCGTTCGAATTGGGCTACCATCTAGTATTGTATATAAGTGCCATAGATGCCCCCAGCTTGAGACCAGTTATCGCTCCGGTGCACTCCGGGTATCCATGTGTTACATAATTAGTCATTTATTAGAATGGCCATCATATAATACTACATTTACTTATATCCTCTGCAGAGGAGACATCTGGCCCAAGACAAGGCTTTATTTCGAAAAATCCATTTATTTGTTTTTGTTTTTTTGTTTGTTTTTTTTAAATCAGAGTTATAATTTGCACTGCAAGATTATTGTGACTGAGCGCTCCTAGGAACATTTTGTTTTACGATAATTTTGCAGTGTTAACAGGCTGCCGGTCACCCAACAAATGAGCAAAATGTTCTATCGTTGGGTGAAATGATCTCTTCTGCTCCAGAAAAGCTCATCGTTCTCGGCAGCACTTTTGTCCTGTGTAAACAGGGTTCTCACTGGTGAGAATGTCAGCCTATGTGCGCTCATTCAGTGCACATCATTAAGAGCAGCCTAATCGGCAGTAAGTTTAGGACCCTCTGGTGGGATCGTGTAGAGAAACCTTTAGGCTATATTCACACTTTGCGGATTTTGCTGCGGATCCGCAGCGGATTTGACCGCTGCGGATCCGCAGCAGTTTCCCATGAGTTTACATTTCAATGTAAACCTATGGGAAACAAAAAACGCTGTGCACATGCTGCAGAAAAATCCGCGCGGAAACGCTGCGGATTACATTCCGCAGCATGTCACTTCTTTTCTGCGGATTTTCAGCTGCTCCAATAGAAAACTGCAGTTGAAAATCCGCAGAAGAAAACGCAGTAAAGACCGCGATAAATCCGCAGTAAAAACCGCGATGGGTTTTCACTGCGGATTTTGCAATTCCGCTGCGGAAAAATCCGCAGTGGAATCTGCAAAGTGTGCACATAGCCTTAAGGGTTTGTATAATAAAGTCACAAAAAATATCTGAGCTTTCTAAAAAGCAAAATGGCAAATATGATTATCATTCAGATTAGATTCTAGTACTGAAAGAAGGCTGAGACGATCTCACAAATGTGGTTTGAGCTCATATTGAAGTTTCCATAACTCTTCAGATATGGAAGGTCCGCGCTGCCTCTTTCCCACAAATGTGACACTTCTTGTATGGCATTCCTGATTTTATTGTGACTGTGTATGTGGAGCGCTGTACAGTTCTGACCGTGACTCGTCGTATTATTGCCACACAGCCCACCAGAGCAGAGTAACCATGGTCCTCTTCATTCTGGAGATGGAGTGGATGCTGAGCACCGGTCAGGACAAGCTCTTCACCTGGCATTGCTCAGAGACTGGGGAACGGCTGGGAAACTACCGCACGGCAGCCTGTGCTTCGTGTCTACAGTATCCTTTATAGAGTCCAAGTGGGCGGAAGTGTGACCTCCTTGTGGTAAGTGCACAACCTCCTATCATTCTTCATTCCATTTTTATATTCCAACCGCATCACCAGAAGTTTCATCTTTCCTGCCTGACACTGTGGATTTGGGTCAAATGGACGGAACACACGTGTTAAAAAAAATAAATAAATACATTTGAAACTGTTCCGACAGCCCTAAGCTCCACTGTACATATTCTATGCAGGAATAAGGATACTCTAGGTGGCAAGGGACATACACCATCTTGGTTAGCACGGAGAATTGTGCCTGAAATTGACCGACTTGCCTTTATGGCTGTAAGTAATCAACAACAGGAAAAGGTAAACTGTAGAAAAAGAAAGGACAAGACAAAGCAGAACAGAGGGAAAAACTAGGAGTTGGGGTTTAGTGCACCAGTGGGATGATATAAGGGGATTTACAACTGCCGGAATGAGCACAGAGCAACAGTATAGCAAGGCTATTATTATTATTATTTTTTAATATAGTGCCATTTATTCCATGACGCTTTACATGTGATGAGGGGTATACATAATAAAAAACAAGTAATCATGAACAATAGAAGTCACGACTGGTACAGGAGGAGAGAGGATCCTGCCCACGAGGGCTCACAATCTACAAGGGATGGGTGAGGATACAGTAGGTGAGGATGGCGCTGTTCATGCAGCGGTTTGGTGGAACAAGGGTCACTGCAGGTTTTAGGCTTGTTGGAAGAGTTGGGTCTTCAGGTTCCTTTTGAGGGTTATTTTAGAACAGCTGTACCCTAATTTACACGTCCTTCAGTTCGGTAGGGGTGTGGATCCTGTGACTCCACCGATTGATTAAATACATGCTCTGTAGCACTCTGTTTAGTAGGCAGATGTCGTCAGCTAGTGCAGGAGCTCAGAGCAGAGCGCGGGCTCATAGATTTTCTACTGAGCACATACTCTGCTCATACAGGAGCTCCGTGCTCCTCACTGTTGCACTCAGCACATTCTTATTCGATCTCCTCGGACCCCCACCAATCGATAAGTAAGTCGTTCTACAGAAGTTAAAAAAAAAAAAATCTTTACAGAGGTCGATGATCATAGAAAAATGGTGAAATACCACTTGATGACAGCACTCCCAGCTACCATCATAAACAGAGGGGTTCACAGTGCCCCATGTAATGGGGCATCAGGTTATGAAGCCTTGTAGGCTGATTTGCCCTTCAGGTGACGTCTTAGGCTACGTTCACATTTGCGGCTTTGGACGCAGCATCGTGGACGCAACGCACGATGCACGAAAGACGCAAGTAGAACGCATGCATTTTTGACGCATGCGTTCAACCCTTTTTTAATATATAGGGTCTTTTTAGTTTCTCTATTTTTAAAGTAAAGAACGCATGCGTCCTACAACGCACAACAACGCAAGTACTTGCGTCTTCTGCGTTGCCAATACACTTCAATGGAGGTTTTGAAGTTTCGACGACGCAAATACAACGCAAGTGCAACGCAAGCGGTTTTTAAAAATTTTGGACGCAGAAAAAATGCAACATGTTGCGGTTGCAACGCACTACCAGGTGCGTCGAAAGGACGCATGCGCCGCAAAACGCACCGAAACGCATGAAAACGAACGCACATCCGTCCCCAATGTTAAAGATAGGGAAGCATGACGCGTGCGTTG
Source organism: Ranitomeya imitator (assembly GCF_032444005.1). Lineage (NCBI taxonomy): Eukaryota > Metazoa > Chordata > Amphibia > Anura > Dendrobatidae > Ranitomeya > Ranitomeya imitator. The sequence continues at coordinate 742,525,048 of NC_091284.1, forward strand.
TTTTGCGTAGCCTTAGCCTTTGCGTAGCCTTAGGCTACGTTCACATTTGCAGCTTTGGACGCAGCGGCGTCGCCGCAAAACGCATGCGTCATGCTTCCCTATCTTTAACATTGGGGATGCATGTGCGTTCGTTTTAATGCGTTTCGGTGCGTTTTGCGACGCATGCGTCCTTTCGACGCACCTGGTAGTGCGTTGCAACCGCAACATGTTGCATTTTTTTCTGCGTCCAAAATTTAAAAAAAACGCTTGCGTCGCACTTGCGTTGTATTTGCGTCGTCGAAACTTCAAAACCTCCATTGAAGTGTATTGGCAACGCAGAAGACGCAAGTACTTGCGTTGTTGTGCGTTGTAGGACGCATGCGTTCTTTACTTTAAAAATAGAGAAACTGAAAAGACCATATATATTAAAAAAGGGTTGAACGCATGCGTCAAAAATGCATGCGTTCTACTTGCGTCTTTCGTGCGTTGCGTCCACGACGCTGCGTCCAAAGCCGCAAATGTGAACGTAGCCTTAGCGAGGATTTATACAGCATTCCTACTACAGGGACTTGTGTGCCGCACATTATATGCTGAGATCCATACAGCAGGTGAAATAAGTATTGAACATAGAAAATAAACGCTAAGTAAATATATTTCTGAAGGTGCTATTGACATGAAATTCTCACCCATGCAATCCACACATAAGTCAAACCATAGATTTCCATAAATGAAATTGTGTAAAAAGAAATGACAAAGGAAAAGTATTGATTTCGCTTACTGAAATTTATTTAATACTTTAACCAATTTTATTTAATATTTAACCAATGCCATCAGTATGTTTTGCAACAATAAGGTTGCAAAAGTCTTGAGACAGATCACTGGTTTTACTCATCATGAGATGTTTCTTGTGTGGCACCTTGGTAATGAGACACCTTTTTATAGGTCATCAGTTCAACCAGCTGATATTATATATCACTGATTTCAGCTGGTGTCATGACTTTCCATGGCTTTTGCACCCGTTTCTTCATGTGTGCTATACTTCTTCCTTGTGTCATTTCTCCTTATTACATATATCTTAATTTATGGACATCTATGGTTTGATTTCTTTGCCTGCGTGGATTGGATCGGTTGTTACCAACATCTAGTGAGACTTTCATGTCAATAGCACCTTTACAAATATATTTACTTAGAAAATTGGTGACGTGTTCAATACTTATCTCGCCTGCTGTATTCTGAGGAGCAGCTGTGGCGGCACGAGTTGCCTGCTTACCACGGGAACCACTTCCTTTTTTAGGCCGGTTTCACACGTCAGTGGCTCCGGTACGTGAGGTGACAGTTTCCTGACGTACCGGAGACACTGACTCACGTAGACACATTGAAATCAATGTGTCTCTGCACATGTCAGCATGTTTTCACGGACCGTGTGTCTGTGGGCAAAACACGGAGACATGTCAGTGTTCGTGGGAGCGCACGGATTACACGGACCCATTAAAGTCAATGGGACCGTGTAAAACACGTACCACACACGGTCGCTGTCCGTGTGCAGTCCCGTGTGCCGTGCAGGAGACAGCGCTACAGTAAGCGCTGTCCCCCCAGTGTGGTGCTGAAGCCGCCAATCATATCTTTCCAGCAGCGTTCGCTGGAGAGAAGATATGAAAAATCCTTTTTTTTTTCTTTCCGTGTTTAAAATAAAGATCCCTGTCCCCTCTCCCCTCCCACCCCCTGTGCGCCCGCCCGCTGTTAATAAAATACTCACCCTCCCATAGGGGTGGAGCCGCATATTCATGACTGTAATCGGCGGCAACACGTGACCTTCTCATACAGGAGAAGGTGCGGCGTGGAGAGGACGCTTCGAGGGAGCCGGGTGAGTATTTTATTAACAGGGGGTGGGAGGGGACAGGGATCTTTATTTTAAACACGAAAAAAAAAAAAAGGATTTTTCATACCTTCTCTCCAGCGAATGCTGCTGGAAAGAAGATATGAATGGCGGCTTCAGCACCAGATGCAGGGGACAGCGCTTACTTGTAGCGCTGTCTCCTGCACAGTCCGTGTGGTACCCAGTTGGCACACGGCTGCCGCACGTGTGCCACACTGATGTTCACGGTAAGCACACGGACACGGATAATTCCAGTACCGATTTTTCCGGTACCGGAATTATCTGGACGTGTGAGACTGGCCTTACCTACAGCTCCGTGACTCCAATTACAGCAGCTCTAATTGAGCAGAGTCTTGTGTTCTGCCAAGATGATGAACAATGCATTATTAAGTATTCAGTGCTCTGTAAATTATCCGGCTTTACTGCCTTCATTTCATCTTTCTGTTACACAATAAAGTCTCTGGAGGTATAAAGAAATGGATTAATTAAAGGGAATGTTTACATTTTTGTATAGGAAATGTTGTAGATGTGGTTTTGGGTACTTGGAGAGATCCAGACTGTTTACCTTTATTTTTAAGAGCTGCCTTTCCTGCAGTACTTGCTTGTGGGGCTGCAGGTTCAGAACTCAGTGGGTGTTCCCCCTTACTTTCATCCTCTCCAAAAAAAAGTTTTCTTTTTTTCCCTCCTCAAAGCTCTTGGTTTTGGTTTAGAAGCTTACTAAGTTTTTATTTATTTTTTTATGGGAAAGACAGCAGAGATGTCAGACAGGCTGTGCTGACACCAAATGACCATGACTGACTTTAGTGGTCTGGTCTGTCTCATTATAATACGATCTACATCAATATCCACAAACACATTTTTTTTTTTCGGCGGGGGGAGGGGGTTGGTCAGTGCAATGTTCCATGATGACTCAAAACAGGAATCTGTTCTAAGGGCCACAAAAGCAAATAATCTGTGGGCTCCAGACCTGTTCCATGCTCTGGTGAAGGCTACTTTCACACTAGCGTTTTTTCCAATACGTCGCAATGCGTCGTTTTGGACAAAAAACGCATCCTGCAAAAGTGCTTGCAGGATGCGTTTTTTTCTCCATTGACTAACATTAGCGATGCATTGCCACACGTCGCAACCGCACGTGTTGTGGCGGACCGTCGGCTGCAAAAAACGTTCCATGTAACGTTTTTTGCGGCCGACGGTCCGTCATTTCCGACCGCGCATGCGCGGCCGGAACTCCGCCCCCACCTTCCCGCACCTCACAATGGGGCAGCGGATGCGCTGGAAAAATGCATCCGCTGCCCCCGTTGTGCGGCGGACACAACGCTAGCGTCGGTAACCCGACGCTAGTGTGAAAGAAGCCTAACACTGTTTTTATACATTATCTATGTGCACTATATACAGTTTTTCTATTACACCATCTAGTTCTCTTTTAAAGATTATCTTTAATGACATTTTCTTGGCGTCTGTTCCTTGACAGTGATGTAACAGATTTGATGTGGAGACGAGGCATGTGTTTGTCGGTGACCATTCAGGGCAGGTCACTATTCTAAAACTTGAACAAGATAATTGTAGCCTCATTACTACTTTTAAGGGACATACAGGTGAGTGATCATCAGTTAACGGGTATTGCTTTGTTTCGGTGATGAAACCAATTTCACAATATCCATTAGTTTGCAGTGCTAGCTTTACCTGAGTTATCTTGGTGCAGTGCTCATGCATATTCTTATGGGGAGGGGGAAATAAAATGCTGTGAGACCACTCTGCTAGTGGCTTATTTCCTGCAGGAGCTAAAGATCTGGTAAAAAATGGAACATGCCCAATCCTCCTTTTCCCTTTACAGACAGTAGTGAAAACTCCATGTTTTTAATTTTTCTGATCATTGTACAAAATTAGACCGAATGGCTGCTCATACCCGATCATTGACTGTTATCACCATGGCAGCAATCAAACGTTCATTTGTTTCATTGCATGATCTGATAAAAAAAATGTTATGTGACTTCTCCCCATCTAAATAGGGGTCAGCTGTAGACACCACAAGTGGGGACTACATGACTGGCTAGATTAACGACCATTCCCCCCCCCCCCCCAAATAGAGTATGAAAAAAAGGGTCTTTGAAACAAGCGATAATCAGCTTTATATATTGGTACTCCGTCCTCAGTATGAGCACAGATCTGAGGCGAATAGTCACCGCTGATTCCAGATCTGAGGCGACTAGTCACCGCTGATTCCAGATCTGAGGCGACTAGTCACCGCTGATTCCAGATCTGAGGCGACTAGTCACCGCTGATTCCAGATCTGAGGCGACTAGTCACCGCTGATTCCAGATCTGAGGCGACTAGTCACCGCTGATTCCAGATCTGAGGCGAATAGTCACCGCTGATTCCAGATCTGAGGCGACTAGTCACCGCTGATTCCAGATCTGAGGCGACTAGTCACCGCTGATTCCAGATCTGAGGCGGCGACTAGTCACCGCTGATTCCAGATCTGAGGCGAATAGTCACCGCTGATTCCAGATCTGAGGCGACTAGTCACCGCTGATTCCAGATCTGAGGCGACTAGTCACCGCTGATTCCAGATCTGAGGCGACTAGTCACCGCTGATTCCAGATCTGAGGCGACTAGTCACCGCTGATTCCAGATCTGAGGCGAATAGTCACCGCTGATTCCAGATCTGAGGCGAATAGTCACCGCTGATTCCAGATCTGAGGCGACTAGTCAAAGGGCTCTTACCCATATGTGTGGAAAAAAAAAAGTTCCGATATCCGAACGGGAAAGAAAGACGAGTGTAATGCGCGTACAATCCGATTTTTCACACCTAGCATCTGATTTACATCCGACTGCAATGCAATTTTAAAAGAAAAATAAATTCTGTCACTTACACATCGTTTTCAAAGGAAATATCTTTCAACATGCGTGAGTGCGTGTGCGTGCAATCGTGTGTGTGCGTTTATATGTATTTATGTGTAAAATATATATGTATATAATGTGTATATGTATGTCACTGATGTCAGAATATATACTGTACACAGATATACAATCTATTCTATCCTGTCATTCTGTGATTATACTGTACATGGCAGATGAGTTACCGGCTTTTCAAAGGACATGGGTGTGTATAAATCGGACAGCACTCGCATGGTTCGAGTGCTGTGCAAATTTTTTTTTGTTGTTTTCCTCGCACCAATTGACTTGCATTGCCAAGTCTTGTCCGAGATATGCGGCAAATCGCAGCATGCTGCCTTTTTTTTTTTCCTCAGTCCGATTTCAGCTGAGAGAAAAATTGCAGATGAGTTGTCACCCATTGTCAGAGTGCAATCTGATTTTTTTTTTTTTTTTTTTTTTTTTTTTTTTTTTTATCGGATTTCACTTGTCCATTTTTCTCGCAAATGAGTATGGAGCCCTAATAGTCACCACTGATCAAGATCTGAGACCTAATTTCCAATGACTTGTCATATATGACTAATGCTATAACCTGGGCTTAGGTGCACATTCTGGTTGATTTCCCTGTAACATCTGATCTCTAGCAGAGGATTTAGACATTACTGTGACTATACTCACTACACTGCACTGATGATAAAGGTGAATGTGTATTAAGTCTGCACCTATGGTGGCGTCCCAATGCAGACTTGGCATTACTATAGGACTGTTCCCACGGTGAGAATAGCTGTATTATGTCTTTAGTTATAGCTTTCTTTAATAAATGAATCGTATATAGATAACATAAAGGAATATGCCTATATTTTCCATTTCGGCAGTATTGGCTTACAATAAATCTAGTGCGCATGTTTTTTTTTTTTCCCCCACACAACGTTCATCTGTGGGTTTAGACTGCACTATTTATCTAGGAATTAGCATCAACCTCTAATTACAGCAATTTACAAGTACAGACTTTAGGTACCTTCACACATAACGATATTGTTAACGATATCGTTGCTATTTGTGACGTAGCAACGATATCGTTAATGAAATCGTTCTGTGTGACAGCGACCAACGATCAGGCCCCTGCTGGGAGATCGTTGGTCGCTGAATAAAGTCCAGGACTTTATTTCGTCGCTGGACTCCCTGGAGACATCACTGGATCGGCGTGTGTGACACCGATCCAGCGATGTCTTCACTGGTAACCAGGGTAAACATCGGGTAACTAAGCGCAGGGCCGCGCTTAGTAACCCGATGTTTACCCTGGATACCATGCTAAAAGTAAAAAAAAACAAAGGCCCCTTCACATTTAGCGACGCTGCAGCGATACCGACAACGATCCGGATCGCTGCAGCGTCGCTGTTTGGTCGCTGGAGAGCTGTCACACAGACCGCTCTCCAGCGACCAACGATGCCGGTAACCAGGGTAAACATCGGGTAACTAAGCGCAGGGCCGCGCTTAGTAACCCGATGTTTACCCTGGTTACCATGCTAAAAGTAAAAAAAAACAAACACTAGATACTTACCTACAGCTGTCTGTCCTCCAGCGCTGCGCTCTGCTTCTCTGCTCTCCTCCTGTACTGTCTGGGAGCCGGAAAGCAGAGCGGTGACGTCACCGCTCTGCTTTCCGGCTCACAGCCAGTACAGGAGGAGTGCAGAGCGCAGCGCTGGAGGACAGACAGCGGTAGGTAAGTATCTAGTGTTTGTTTTTTTTACTTTTAGGATGGTAACCAGGGTAAACATCGGGTTACTAAGCGCGGCCCTGCGCTTAGCTACCCGATGTTTACCCTGGTTACCAGTGAAGACATCGCTGGATCAGTGTCACACACGCCGATCCAGCGATGTCTCCAGGGAGTCCAGCGACAAAATAAAGTTCTGGACTTTATTCAGCGACCAACGATCTACCAGCAGGGGCCTGATCGTTGGTCGCTGTCACACATAACGATTTCATTAACGATATCGTTGCTACGTCACAAACAGCAACGATATCGTTAACAATATCGTTATGTGTGAAGGTACCTTAAGAGGCTGAATACATGTCCAAAAGATCCAAATACTTGGGTGGCAAGACCGCAGCCTCACCTGCATGTTACCCTCCGTGCTGATTGATATATGCACTATTACTACCTGTCTGTACAGACCCTATATAACAGCCCCACTGTGTTAGTAACATTTATATTCGCCCTCACATAAGGTACCGTCACACATAGCGACGCTGCAGCGATACCGACAACGATCCGGATCGCTGCAGCGTCGCTGTTTGGTCGCTGGAGAGCTGTCACACAGACAGCTCTCCAGCGACCAACGATCCCGAGGTCCCCGGTAACCAAGGTAAACATCGGGTAAATAAGCGCAGGGCCGCGCTTAGTAACCCGATGTTTACCCTGGTTACCATCCTAAAAAGTAAAAAAACAAACGCTACATACTTACCTACCGCTGTCTGTCCTCGGCGCTCTGCTTCTCTGGTCTGGCTGTGAGCGCCGGGCAGCCAGAAAGCAGAGCGGTGACGTCACCGCTCTGCTTTCCGGCTGACCGACGCTCACAGCCAGAGCAGGAGGAGAGCAGAGCACAGCGCTGGAGGACAGACAGCTGTAGGTAAGTATGTAGTGTTTGTTTTTTTACTTTTAGGATGGTAACCAGGGTAAACATCGGGTTACTAAGCGCGGCCCTGCGCTTAGTTACCCGATGTTTACCCTGGTTACCAGCAAAGACATCGCTGAATCGGTGTCACACACGCCGATTCAGCGATGTCTACGGGGAGTCCAGCGACGAAATAAAGTTCTGGACTTTCTTCCCCGACCAGCGACAGCACAGCAGGGGCCTGATCGCTGCTGCCTGTCACACTGGACGATATCGCTAGCGAGGACGCTGCAACGTCACGGATCGCTAGCGATATCGTCTAGTGTGACGGTACCTATACAGTAGGAATTAGAATATTATAATATACAGTATACCGTATATAGATATAATATATTAGTGTGAATATACATACCGTATGTATATTCAGCAGTACATGTACATAAGTACATGTGGGGGTTGCCTGGTTGTTAGGAATCCCCACATGTATTTATGCTGGCTAACAGATGTAAATCATTCAGCTGCGGCAATAAAAACTAAATCCCCGAGCACTAAAAAATACTCTGAGGACAGCCGAGCGTGCTCGAGAAATCTGGAGTAACGAGTATATTTGCTCATCACTAATCCTGTCCTTACAGAGGGGCAAACTTTGTGTGGTGCAAGAATACATTGGAAATAGGCAGGAACAGTGCATGCTAGGAAGTGAGGGAAGCTCCATCAAATATAGGACTGGAAAAATTCTGATCGAGTGGAATCGCCCACTCAGGAAAAAAAAGTGGATGGCATGTTAGTGATGTGTTTTGACTCCTAAAACAGATTGTGGCGTGTTTTATAATCTTAGTCTCCACTTTAGTGGTTTGCACTTTCATCCAATTAATAAGAGGAAAGTGCTTGTGAAAACCAAGCAACTGAGCAGTTTACCTGTTAAAGGGAATCTTTTCTCGGATTACATGGCAGGAACATGCTAACGAGATGATACAGGGTCAGAGACCCCGATTTCAATGTCACTTACTAGGCTACTTGTAGCAGTTTATCACTACAGGACTACGTGTGCCTTGCCATGTAGGACTCTGTGTGTGTTCATACACCTACACTGAACATTGAAATGTTGGAAGGAAAAGCCATGAAATTATGAAAATCACAGGATGGATAGCCTTGTTAGTGATAGTCAACTGTTGAAAACATATAGGCAACATTTTCAAAACATCTTAATTCAGTGTTGAGTATGAGCACCATATGCAGAAATCCCCGCACTTGCGTTCTTTGACTGCTATCAGTGAGGTTATTAATGGTTGTCTGAGGAATGTGCTGCCACGCTGAATGCATTTGAGCACGAAAATCATCCAGATCCGCTGCGGACAGCTCCTTGCGCAATTGCTGACCAATAACGTCTCCGTTTCGCTCAATGCCAGGCAAATCTGGAGACACTGCAGGCTATGGTAGGATGTTTAGGCCACAGTCGGATGTTCAGGCCACAGTCTGCTCACAGTAGCACGAGTAACATGCTCGTGTTGAGGTACTAAAAAATGACTCCTAGGACACTTAGGAGAAATGGCCATAGCCCTGTTTCCATGACCAAATGAATGTAACACCACACCATAATCCCGGTAGTAGGACTGTTATAAGGTTCCCTTATAAAGGCTAGCTTGGTCTGGTGATAATGTGGACAGCGCCTTTGTAGAGGCCTTCACGAATTGGCATGAAAGTGTCCCAGAAACTGTTTTTCATTAAAACTTCAGGCCACATAGTGCTTGAGCTACTGTGAGCAGCCTGTGCGGCCTAAATCTGCTGCCATGTGACATCATTGGTTGGAAATTGTACAGGGAGCTGGCAGCAGCAGATCTTGATGATTTGCCCAAGTGCATTCAGTGTGGCAAAACATTCCACATACAACCAATAATAACCTCACTGATGGTAGGCATGTGCAGTAATTTCTGCACGTGGTGCTCATACTCCATATTGAATAAAGCAAGATGTTTTGAAAATCTATCGTATGTTTTATAAATTGGTTAATGACTTGACAGAATGCTCATGGATGCTGACATGAAGCGCTCTTCATTATTGCTTCTAGAGCAGAACTTGTTCACATAATCTGGTAGTGTCCGGTGACTGTAATAAGCTGTAATCCTACAACCTCATTATTAACATGTTCTTCCTTCCCAGCTGGTGTCACGTCCTTGTGTTGGGACCCGGTACAGAGACATTTATTTTCGGGCAGTTCTGACCATTCCGTTATCATATGGGACATCGGGGGCCGAAAAGGAACCGCACTAGAACTGCAAGGACATCAGTAAGAAACGGTTCAGCACAGTAGGGCACATTTACTCACATTCTGTTGGCAAAATAATATTTTCCTGAAGTCACGGATTCTTTTCGGCTCTCTAAACATCTGCATTGCTGGCTTTGTTGGTTTTCTTGTCTGATATCGCGGCATGCTGCGCTGTTCGGGTTTCTCAGGATGCGTCTACACTACACGTTCCTAGCAGTGCTAAACTCAAGATAATCTTGCAGTGTAAGCAAGCAGCCGAGGAGTAAACTCTATTAATTAAAATAAACTCTTTTGTGGGAAAACCCCATTAAAGATTGGCGGTCTTTTAGTGTCATTGGTCAATTCTTTTAAACGGACCCTTACACATGGGAGACACGCAGATACACAAATAGCCATAATAGGAAGCGATTGTTAGAAATTGACTTTGTCGAAATCATGTTTTTGTGTTGCATTTCTTTTTTTTACTTTTAATTTTGGCAACATTTTTATTCATATCACAATCTTCATAGAAAAACAACAAAATTAGTAATCTTATTTTTGCACTGGCCATTGTTGTTGTTTTTTTTTTTTTGTTTTTGTTTTGTTTTGTTTTTTAGACCCAAATGTCCTGTCCTTTCAGGAAGAGTTTACAGAAGTTTTTTTAATCCCAGGCAGGATTACAATATCAAGTAATACCTCTAATCAACTGCTATCACAGGATCCACCAATTACAATAGCTGATGTCACGGCTCCCCTGCTCCCCCTCCCTCCACAATGACCTCTGCACTCACTCATTAGACACATCAGTACAAAAGTTGTCTTTTAACTATTGCAGCTAATGTACATGTATTATTTCCTGAAACAAGAGGAAGTTGGAGTCTAAAAAAGCTTCAGTGCCCAGTATGAAAACAGCAATTTATTTATTTTAAATACAGATCAAGCCATGTTTAAAAAAAAAAATAAAAATAAATAAAAATTGACCATAGGTAATTTTCTGATGATGGGTTCCCTTTTAAGCCTGCATGTATTTTTTTTTTTGCCCCCCAGTGGAAGGACATCTTTCCCATCTTTTTTCACATGAGATTTGCATCAGTAATTAATGTTTGGCAGCTGGGGAGCCACTGATCATGGGAACAAGAGGTGCGACTCCCTTGTGATCTGTAACGGTCCTTAGGGATCAAGTATTTAGCCTGTTGTGGATAGGTGGTAAATGTCTCTCCCCTCTAATATCCCCTATAGTCACACTCCTATGCAAGAAACTAGACGTGCATTGTATGAAAGGTGCCACAGCAGCGGCAATGTCTTCAGCACCTGAATCCCGGGAGTCTACAGTATACAGCTTTATATTTTCCGCTTTCTACATATTTCTTTTCAGTGCTGTCACTTAGATCTTACAGTGTAATCTCTATTTATGCATCAGTCACGATTTACTGTCGGGCCCGTGACAACGGTTGCTGCTGTTTTTCTTTCTCTGTCATGTGTATTAGTTCTGCATCCAGTGATGAGGTTTTTGGGGTTTTTTGTTCACAATCCCACGGAGGATCTCGATTGCACCCGGGGAGGCCGTCTGATGGCCGTCGCCTAGAAACGGGTCGTGGACTCGTGAGACATTACAACCGCCTCTGGAAAGAAATCTCTGCTGAGGAATGATTTCATACCTAAGTGTTTAGACGATATCCTGGGTGAATTCTTCATTTATTTCACACGACCGCTTGCTTTTCCACCCGAGACGCACATGCCATAACAGGGCATCAACCCAACAAGGAGATCAGTTATCTGATGCTTTGTGTGAGGAGGAACAGGAGGGCCACTGCCAAACCCCCTATAAATTGACCTGCCGGTGCTACTGGTGTGTGTTTCACAGTTTGTTCAGAAACAAGGGGCCCGATTTAATCAAGAACTTAGTTGTTCACGCCGGCCTTGAAGAGGGGATGTCCAGAAATCTGACACTGCCACCACAAATCCTGCTCCAGCCACTATTGGAGTAAGATTTGTGGCATAACGTGCGCCACCACTTGTCCCACCTCAGCGCCACACATTGTTTTGAAGCTGGGAGAAACTGGTGTAAAGCCTCCAAAAGTCAGAGCTGCACCTGCATTTTCTAGCTTTTCAAAGCTTTTACTCCAGAATTTTGGTGTGAAAACTGTGATGTATCCGGCTCAAAGACCCCGCGAAGCACCATGCATCTGGACTGGCATTCACCAGTGACCACCAGAATTGTCAGCTCTGCCATTGGTGCCCTGTTCTCCTCACAGATAAGGGCAGGTTCATACTAAGCACAGATGTGAAAGAGGCTGGAGATGCCAACAACATCATCCAAGGTGACCATTTTGGTGTTGGGAATTCTCTGGAGAGGCATAATCTTGGTGGGTCGTACAACTCTCCATGTGATGGGCAGCGGCACATTAACTGCTATCAGCTACCCAGTCACTGACAGACCGTACAATGGTGCATTGAGGTCCTTGATGCCACAGACCAGCTCACTTTCCCCAAACCTAAATCCAATTGTGAACCTCTGGGACATTATCTGTCAGTGCTTTGGACAGTGCCAAGAGTGCTATAAACTCGAGGAGCATGTCCGGTTTGGGAGGACCTCCCCTCACACGATGGCACCTTCTGTCTGAGCAGGAGCATGACCAGACTTGCGTGCATATAGCCATGTGGGGGCTGTAAACATTACGGAGTAACATTACAAAATATCTGGATGAAATTCACACGTACTGGATCTGTCTGTGATTTATTCTTTTTTTTTTTTTTTTTTTTTTAATTTGTTTTAAATTCAACCATCAGTTGGTTAATTAATTGGGTTTTCATTGTCCATTACTGCAATTTTTATCCGTCAAGATTTTCAGCTAGAATTTTAGTTATCAAGATATGATGTGCACTTTAAGTATTCCGTTAAATGTTTCTTTTTTTTTTTAATTGTTCTTTTTGAGCTACCCACACAACTTGGAAAATCAAGTTTTAATCCCCCTTGTGCTTGCGTCCACAAGTGAGCTGAAGGCATTTTCCTTGTGCTCTTTCCTGGGCTCGCTGCACTGAACCCACTGAATCCTTAGATCTAGATTAGTTCTATTCTGCAATAGAGGGTGATTATATAAATATTGATACAGGAAAGAAATATTTCTTGGTACCGTGTTAGCCAGTAGATAGAAAAATATTTAGAATTGAGAGTCCTCAGTTGTTGATACCTTTTAATATATAAATATTAGCGCCCTTTGTCCTGCAATATGGAATTGTGTCATTCCAGTAAATTTATTTTTGTCTTTCAGTGACAAGATCCAGTCGATCGCCTACGCACACCATTCCCGGCAGCTCATTTCCTGCAGTGCTGATGGGGGGATTGTAGTCTGGAACATGGATGTTGAGAGACAGGAGGTTGGTTTTATAGGTTTACATGTTTGCTTAATTGTGGTCTGATGCTTATAAGGCAACGCTCTCTCCATAAATGATATTTGATTAGATAAATACACTCAGCAATGATATTGTAACCTCAAGAAGGAAACATTGTGGACTTATGGAAATCGCAGGATGGATAGATATATTAATGATTTGCAAATGATGGAAAAATGAAAACTATTTTTGAAAACTCTCAATTTATTCAGTATTGATGATGATCGCATAAATACACACACTCACATGTTTAACTGCTATCAATGAGGATATTAATGGTTGTATGAAGAATGTTCTGCCACTTTGAATTCACTTGGGCTTGTAAATCATCAAGATCCATTCCTGGCAGCTACCTTTACATTTGCCGACCAATGATGTCTTAGGTGTGCTTGCTGAAAGACAAGTCTGGAGTTGCTGCTGGCCATGGTAGCTTGTTTATGCCATTCACAATAGTAAAAGCAGTGTGCCGCATCGCATTGTTGTGTTGAAAAATGGCTGCTGAAACACAGGAGAAATAGCTGTACCACTGGTCCTACCACCAAGTCTACGCTACATCGAGCTGTTAGTGTATGTCAAATGAAGAAGAGTACAGGGGTTCTGGAAATAAAAACCAGTCTAAAAATTTTGTGATTAACTCATGTTTTTTTAACACAGAACACACTGCTATTATTATGAGCACTACTGTATGTACTGGTATACATGCACATCAGGAAAATTCTGCTGTTTCAGTCCAAAGGTCTAGTGTTGTATTTGCATCAAATTTATTTCTAAACTGAAGATCTAAGCACGACTTCTCTATCCACATTACCCCCAAAAAATAAATATATCGTACAGACCATAAGTTTGGACACACCTTCTCATTTAAAGATTTTTCTGTATTTTCATGACCATGAAAATTGTACATTCACACTGAAGGCATCAAAACTATGAATTAACACATATGGAATTATATACTTATACTCTCGTGTGTGTTGTGTCCAGTAGATTCAAGTAAAGTGTTAACATGAACCTGTCAGCTTGGGACACTGTGCAATCCAAGGGCAGCATGTTGTAGAGCAAGAGGAGGCGGACAGAATGCAACGTGTGTCTGTAGGAGCAAAATCGGTACTTGTACTTTTAGCAATTGAAAACCCTGCTAATTCTTGACTTGGAAGCCAAGTGGGTGGTTCTAGTCATTGGTGTCCTTTCCTATGTAACTGCTGGCTGTCCATTTCTGATTAGGACCGCCCACTGGACTCCGAGGCCCAGAATAGCCAGAGATGTCAATGAACAAAATATTTATCAATACAGTTCCTCCTGCTCTCTTATCATCCATGCTCCTATAAGACCAGATCATGATCAATGCGACAGGCTCTCTTTGAACCTTTTTGTTTCTAACCAATCCTTGCTAGCAGTGTCGCACTGGGGTGCCAGGTGCCCACCAGTAACCAACTCCAGGGCTCCATTTTTCAACTACATGCGAATGTGACATTATCCTCGATCACAAATTTATATGACAATGAACTGGAGATATTGTCTGTACATAGTGATTCATGTATATAGTGCCAAGTACTGGTTATATAAGATGGTGGTGGCCCACCTGAGGATTATCCTGTTCTCCTGTGGGCCAGTCCAAGCCTGGTTACTAGGATCTGACCGATCAATGGATACCAAGAAGTTGAATGTATCCATTGATTGGTTACAGAAGAATCATCAGTTCACCAAAGATGATCTTTAGAAAATGAAATTGTAAAGCTGCATTTACACGCTGCCGGAGAGGTATGTCCGCTGGCTGGGACAATCAAGAGAACAATTTCAAAGGTATCTCCTATGGGTTACAGCAAACTCATGCACTCAGTAGGTGCCGGATGTGGGCATGGCGGTCTGCTGCTTCATGGGATGCAAGCCTTAAATGTCATCTAATTTATCTGTGTATGATTACTGGTTTATGGCTGGTTTATCAGCAATTTCTCATTTTTCCAACAAAATTTACAAAACTCTTTTTTTTTTTTTTTTTTTTGGGGACCACATCCCATTTGAAATGACTTTGGGGGCGCCTTATGACAGAAAATACCCCAAATTGATACCATTCTAAAAACTGTACTCCTCAAAATCACATTCAAGAAGTTTATTAACCTTTCACGTGCTTCACAGTAGTTAATGCAGTGTGAAAGGAAAAATTGAACCTTTTACTTATTTATGAATCTTTTTTACTATAGCTCCAAATTTTGGTTTTTCACAAGGGCAACAAGAGAAATTTCTCCTGAGTAAGCCGATACCCCATATGTGGGGGAAAACTACTGTTCGGGTGCATGGCAGGGCTCGGACAGGAAGGAGCACAGTTTGACACTTTCAATTAAAAAATGGCTGGAATTGAGAGCGGATGCCATGTTGCCTTTGTAGAGCTCCTTATGTACCTAAACAGTGGAAACCCCCCACAAGTGATCCCATTTTAGAAACTAGACCCGTTAAGGAACTTATCTAGATGTACGGTGAGCACCTTGAACTCCCAAGGTGCTTAGCCGAAGGTTATAATGTAGAGCCGTGAAAATAAAAACATCAAATTTTTCCCACAAAAATGTTTTTAGCCCCAAATTTTGCATTTTCACAAGGGTAATAAGAGAAATAGCACCATACAATATATATATATGTATTTTTTTTTGTGTGTGTGTAATTTCTACTGAGTATGCCGAGACTCCATATGTGGTTGAAAACTAATTTTGAGGTACAATGCAAAGCTAAGAAGGTTAGGAGTGCCATATTGGAGTTCAGATTTTGCTGAACTGGTTTGAGGGGGCCATGTCACATTGGCAGAGCCCCTGAGGTGCCAGAACAACAGAAACCCCCATAAGTGACATCATTTTACAAACTACACCGCTTAATGAATTCGTTTAGGTGTGCAGTGAGCATGGTGATACCACATGTGCGTCACATACCATTGGGCGTTGAAGAAAGAATCATTACATTTTTATCACTTGTTTTTTGCAGGACGAGTTGACTTTTTTATTGGTACCATTTTTGGGCATTTTTTTGATCGCTTTCTATTCCAATTTTTGGGAAGCAGACTGAACAAAAACCAGAAATTCAGGAATGATTCTACGACCCCCCCCCCCCCCTCAATTTTTTTTGCATGTGGTAAAATTGCTAGACAGCGTTATTCTTCGGGTCAGTGTGATTAGTGATACCATATTACTCTGTCGCCTCATTGGGGGACACAGGACCATGGGTGTTATGCTGTTGTCCACTAGGAGGCTCCTCCTCTGCAGTATACGCCCCTGGACAGCGTCAGCCTTCTCCAGTTTTTGCTTAGTGTCGCATAGGAGGCACACCTAAAAATTATTTCTTTACTCCGTTTTTTCCGACGGGATTACAGATGAAGAAAAGTGGGTCTCCTGCGAGACTCCCGGCATGGCTCCTTCCTCGGCCCCCTATTACGGGGTGCCCGGTTGAAGTTGAGATGGCTATCCCCCATGTCGCTCCTTCCCCAGTCCCTCAGGTGCTGGTTCGAAGTTGAGACCACCCTCCTTCCCCAATTCCTTTTGGTTTCTGGGTTGAGGTCGAGGCAAGGATAAAGCCCCCTGATGGTGACGGCAGCGCCCTCCCTAATTCCCCTTTGGGGGCATTAGGTTGAGACGCCTCAGGTAGGGCCTGTACAGGCAGCACTCTGCAGCAATGGGCCAGCATCCAGGGACCCCAGCCCAGCTGCGGGCTCCTGTCGGGGCCGGGGGGAGTGCAGGCAGGCATGGCACAATAGAGACACAGGGCTCCCTGCGCCCCTGTCTCTGCGACAGCACCAGCTCTATACTGCCTCAGGGGGACCCCTTCCGCTTATAGCCCCACCGCTATCCTGCCTTTAAATCCGGTGGGGTCTGGTTCAGATCCGACCCCTTCCCGGACTACTGCGCCGGCCTGGAGCCTTTCTGGGCATCAGGCATCTAATTTAGGCCAACTACTGCAACAAAACCAGACCACATGTTTTGAAGAAGAATTGGCTATTAGCACTGAATAGTGGTAAGAGACCCAAAGCCAAGAAACAAGGCAACCTACTCCATACAGCAAGAAAAATCAGGAGAAAAAGGAGTATAATGGGTATAACAGTATAAATTTTATTTGAATATCCAAAAAAGTCAGACATCATAAAAAGTATCAAAAAGATGTACCACACATATATAATGACGATTCAGTATAAATGCATAAGGGTGATTACCGAAAACAGGTGTCCACCGGTATGCTGTGCCCAGAGTGTAAAACAGACTGACAAGGTCAGCTCACTAGTGACAGCAAAAGCTGCAAGCCACCGCTATACATAACAGTCTACCAGTCAAGTACATAAATAATGCAGTGCTTACCGCTATAGTATAGGGCAGAGAGGCACACCGGACTGGACCCTGGATGGTATGAGACCTTATGAGATCTAATTTAGGCCGCGGCTTCGGCCTAGCTGAAGCCTCCGCCTCCTCTCCGCGCCCCGGATGACAAATATGACACTACAGTGTCAGAGTGGGCAGATCGAGACAGAAAGGGCGTGTTTTTACACAGCTCTGCTGCCTTTTTCAGCTCTCTGCCCCCTTCTCCCCCTTCCTCTTCTTCACGGCGGCCATTTCTGCTGCAGAGATTAACCCTGCATCTCCCGGTCAGCAGGACCAGGCCAGCCAGTCTCCGGGGGGCACAGGACTGTGGATCTTCGGCGCTGGACCTAGGAGCAAACTGGTGGGGTAAGATTACAGCTGGGTTTTTTTACTCTGCTGTGAATCCATATTCCCTATAAGGCTCCCCTATAGATTCCTCTGCATAGCCACCCCTAAGGGTCCTCTGCATAGCCAGCCCTTCTGCACTCTGAGCACTATGCCGGGCTCAATGTCCAAGAGAATCGGGCAGGACTGCTATTATGCATTCTGCACAGCCTGCAGGACTGCTCTCCCCAGTGGCAGCACGTACCCGCACTGCCAGGACTGCATCCAGACTACTGCGTCAGAGTCCCAAGAAGCCCCTGCCAATGCTTCGGTGTCTAATGCCACGGCGGAGTGGCTCACTCAGAGGTCGCAATCTATGACGCAGTCTGTAGATAACCAAAACCTCCACATTGCTTCAGGCTCTGCAGAGTCATGCCTCGGCTATGACAGTTAGCCAGAAAAGGGAGAGCTTGACTCAGGAACAGGACGACCCTGGCACATCCACGTCTAGGTCAGGATGCCAGCGGACCCATAGGTCAAGTCCATCTGCGTCATCCCATAGCACACGGTCATTCCCTTCTAGGGAGAGACACCGTAGTTCCAGGTCATCTAGACCGTCCCCTTCCAGGGGCAGACAATGCAGATCTCCACAATCCCCGACCAGAGAAGGCCTCCTCCCCAGCTCACCCAGCAGGGGACGCCTCAGTGATACACAGGATTCGGAAGCCATCTGTGACTCCGACTCAGGCCGGGAAACGGAGGGGTTCCTGATCCCAATCCCCCCTAGCAATACAGCGCTAGTTGAGGACATAATCTCTTCCATCCATCGGGTGCTGGACATTTCTGATCCGCCACAAGAGGCCCCAGAACACAAGATTTCCTTTGAAGGAGCTCTGAAGCCGCCTAAGGTTTTCTCTAACCACCCAGAGTTTAAGGCGATCCTTAACAAGCAGCTCTCACAGTCTGAGAGAAAATTCGCCAAATATCTGGAGGCAAGGTACCCTTTCCCACAGGACGCCAAGGAATGGACAGATCCACCCGAAGGGGACCCCCCAGTCTCTAAACTAGCAGCACAGACCCTCCTGCCAGATAGCTCAACCCTCAGGGATGCAGCAGACCGGCAGGTAGAACGCATGGCTCGTTCAATTTTCGAGGCGGCAAGGGCCTCCCTGGCTCCCGCGTTCGCTTCAGTTTGGGCTGCCAAGGCCATCCTGGCTTGGGCCAGAAATTTACAAGCTGGCCTCCAAGCATCTGCTCCTGAGCTGTTGGACCAAGTGGTTCAAATAGCAGTTGTAGCAGATTACATGCTTCATGCAGCTCTGGATTCAGCAAGAGGCGTAGCGGTGATAGCATCAAACGCCATCACGATTCGGCGTATCCTCTGGCTGCAGAATGGAAAGCGGACGCCGCCTCAAAGAAGTCCCTCACGCACCTCCCGTATCTCAGTGGGCGACTTTTCGGTGAAAAGTTGGACAAGATGTCCAACGCCACCGGGGGTAAGAGTACCTCTCTCCCTCAACTCAAACCTAAACGCACTTACAAGAAGTGTAACCAAACCCGATTCCGATCCTTTCTAAATTCTTCGGGCTGGTCTGTCTCTCACGTCCAGCACAAAATCGTAACCGTTCCCCACGCAGGGACAACTTACGGTCGAGGAAAGGTCGGACAAGACCTGGCAGTCAAAAGCAGGCCAGTCAAAGCCCAAAGGAGGAAAACCTCAGACTTTCTGTTCCTCATGACTCTCGGACTCCGGAAGACATCCCACCCGTAGGCGGCCGACTTTGCTCTTTCAGCAAGTCTGGATGCCTATTATGGAAGACAGGTGGGTCAGGGAGCTAGTGTCTTCCGGATACAAGATAGAGTTCAATTCCAACCCACCAAATCGATTCTTCCTCTCTGTTCCCCCAAAACCGCCAGCCAAGGCTCGTGCCTTACACCATGCGGTTTCCTCACTTCTTCAAGCAGGAGTCATAGTACCGATTCCCGCGGCCGGGCGCTTCCGAGGGTTCTACTCCAATCTATTCGTAGTCCCCAAGAAAGGATGCAGCGTATGGCCCATACTGGACCTAAAACAACTCAACAAATATGTACGGGTTCGTCACTTCCGCTTGGAGTCCCTTTGGTCCATCATTGTGTCCATGGAGAAGGGAGAATATCTCGCCTTCATAGACATACAAGACGCATACCTGCATATACCGATTGCACCTGCCCATCAGAGATTTCTCAGGTTCGCAATCGACCAGGACCACTACCAGTTCGTGGCTCTCCCGTTCGGACTCGCCACAGCTCCCCGAGTGTTTACCAAGGTCATGGCCGCCACCATGGACGTCCTGCACTCCAGAGGCATAGTAGTCGTTCCATACCTGGACGATCTACTCATCAAGGCTCCCACCTTCAAGGACTGCGAGCTCAGCGTCTCAATCACAATCGACACTCTGAGTCGCATGGGCTGGTTAGTCAACCTACAAAGGTCATCAACAACCCCGAGTCAGACCTTCCTGGGAATGCTATTCAACACCTCAAGGGGTCTAGTCCTCTTTCCCAAGGACAAGGCACTGGCTCTCTGCCTAGAAGTTCGCACCCTTCTCCGCAAACCCCCTCAATCTCTCTGGTTTGCCATGAGAGTCCTCGGCAGGATGGGGCACCAATAGAAGCGGTCCCATTTGCCCAATTTCACCTCAGACCTCTCCAACTAGCCATTCTCAAGTCCTGGGACAGGAATCCTTTTTCTCTCGACAGGGAATTCCAGCTAACGTCGTCAACCAGGAGGTCCCTGCATTGGTGGCTCAAGCCAACCTTGCTAGCAAAGGGGAAATCTTTTCTCACAGGTCAATGGAAAGTTCTGACCACCGATGCGAGCCTGATGGGTTGGGGTGCGGTGCACCTACACCACAGGGCAAGTGGTCCCCAGTGGAAGCGACCATGCCCATCAACAGCCTGAAAATTCGTGCCATCCTCCTGGCATTGAGGGCCTTCCATCACTTACTGGCAGCCTCTCACATCAGAATACAATCGGACAATGCCATGGCTGTGGCATATGTGAATCACCAAGGGGGGACCCGCAGTACCCAGGCGATGCGAGAAGTGTCACACATCCTCCACTGGGTGGAGGACACAGGCTCTGTTCTCTCGGCGGTCCATATTCTGGGTGTGGACAACTGGGAGGCAGACTTCCCCAGACGACAAGGAATAGACTTGGGAGAGTGGTCTCTCCATGCCGAAATTTTTTGCCAGATCTGCCATCGCTGGGGGACCCCGGATGTGGACCTAATGGCATCCCACTTCAATGCCAAGGTCTCCAACGTCATGGCCAGAACACACAATCCACGGTCGCTCGGAGCAGACGTTCTGGTTCAGGAAAGGATCCAGTTCCAGCTTCTGTACATTTTTCCACCTCTCCCCCTGATATCCAGAGTGGTGAGGAAGATCAAGCAAGAAGGAGTTCCAACCATCCTAATCGCATCGGTCTGGCCCAGACGTACATGGTACGCCGACATCATACAACTTTCAGCAGACTCCCCCTGGCGCCTCCCCGACTGTCCGGATCTTCTATCACAAGGCCCGTTCTACCAAGAGAACTCAGGGGCTCTCAAATTGACGGCGTGGCCCTTGAAACCTGGGTTCTAACCCAGGCAGAGCTCTCGACGGACGTCATTAGGACCATGATCAGGGCACGGAAGCCAGCCTCTGCCAAGATCTATTACCGTACCTGGAAAGTTCTCTTTATCTGGTGCGAATCTCGCGGCCAGACCCCATTCCCTTATTCCCTCCCCAAACTACCTGGTTTTCTCCAATCGGGTCTGGAGGCCAGGCTGTGCCAGGGCTTGCTTAAGAGCCAGGTGTCTGCCCTCTCAGTGCTTTTTCAAAGGCACATTGCTACCAAGCCGCAAGTAAGGACATTCCTTCAGGGGGTTTTCCCGATTGGTTCCCCCCTACAGACGACCACTAGAAATGTGGGACCTCCATCTGGTCCTGACAGCATTGCAGGAACCACCCTTCGAACCCCTTAAGGAGGTCTCGCTCCGCCTTCTATCCCAGAAGGTGGTGTTTTTCCTGGTGACAATCACCTCGCTACGCAGGGTGTCTGATCTGACAGCACTCTCCTGCAGACAGCCCTTTCTGGTTTTTGACCAGGACTAGGTAGTCCTCCGTACGGTCCCATCCTTCCTTCCGAAGGTTGTGTCCAACTTCCACCTCAATGAGGAAATTTCTCTGCCTTCCCTTTGTCCGGTCCCGGTTCATAGAGTGGAGAAGGCTCTGCATACGCTTGACCTTGTCAGGGCATTGCGTATATATGTCTAGAACTGCGTACTTCCGGAGGTCTGATTCTCTTTTCCTTCTTCCGGAAGGCGGCAGCAAGGGTCTGCCAGCTTCCAAAGCTGTCCTTGTCAGGTGGATCAAATCCACCATACAAGAGGCCTACCGCCTTAAGAATTCTCCTCTTCCAGCCGGTATTACGGTATATACTACACGGGCGGTATGGGCCTCCTGGGCCTTTCGGCACCAGGCTTTGGCACAAGTGTGTAAGGCAGCCACTTGGAGTAGCCTACACACGTTTACTAAACACTACAGAGTTCATACCCAGTCCTCAGCGGACGCAAGCCTGGGTAGACGAGTTCTGCAGGCGGCGGTGCCCCAAGTTTAGGGGCCTGTCTGCACAATATTCGTCCATAGCTTCCCACCCAGGGACTGCTTAGGGACATCCCATGGTCCTGTGTCCCTCTTTGAGGCGACAGAGTAAAGGAGATTTTTGTGTACTCACCGTAAAATCTTTCTCTTAGCCTCTAATTGGGGGACACAGCTCCCACCCTGTTGCCCTTTCCGGGCCGTCGTTACTGTTCTCATATTGTTTTCTAGAGCTCGTACATAGCTGCCTTCTTATAGGCATGGTTATGTTATTCATGTTACGTTCCTCCTAATGCTTTTGCACAAAACTGGAGAAGGCTGACGCCGTCCAGGGGTGTATACTGCAGAGGAGGAGCCATGGTTAATCATTTTCAGATTATGCATAGTATCGCCTCCTAGTGGACAGCAGCATAACACCCATCGTCCTGTGTCCCCCAATTAGAGGCTAAGAGAAAGATTTTACGGTGAATACACAAAAATCTCCTTTGTATGTAATTTTTTTTTTAATGTCTTCGCGCTTTTACACAATAAAAATGTTTAGTGATGTAAAAATGATTATTTTTTTCTATATAGTTTTTCCTCTGATGGAGCTGTATGACTGCTTGTTTTTTCTTTTGCGAGACAATATGATCTCAGTGATGCCATTTTTATGTACATTCAACTTTTTTTTATAGCATTCTATTCCACTTTTTTCCAGCGTTATGTTGAAAAAGCATAGTTTGCCACTTTTTTTGTTTTTTTACCCAACGTTTACTGAAGGGGTTAACTAGTGACACTTTTATAGATCGGGTCGTTTCAGTATGAAAAATGTGTAGTTGTGTGTTTGTTTTTTTTATATATATATATATATATATATATATATATATATATATATATATATATATATATATATATATATATATATATATAAAAATGTATATTTAGTGTAAAAATAAATACAATAAAATTAAAAAAATGTGTATATATCTTTTTAGTTTTTTCTTTTTTAATCTTTATAGCATAGCTTAGTGCCTTTAGGGGACTTTAACTCTTTCCACATTGATTACCAGTATAATGCATTGCAATGCATTATACCTGTATAGAAGCTTCTTAGACCATGCTTTGACCATGGCCTAAGGAGCTTTCCGTAGCTTGGTGATTTGGGGGTCATCATGACGATGATCGGGCCCCTGTGATGACCTGGTGTTGGTAAATATGGCTGCCTTTTGTTTCTGTGATGTTTTTGATTACGTCCTTTTTGGGAAGTTGTTTTTAGAATAGACAAAAAGTAATGTGCAAAAAGTCCACGTTGATGGTGCTCCTGAATCCTTATGTGCACTGGACACTATATTGTACTGTGGCCTTCTCCGTTCTCCATTCTGGGGTGAATGTCTGAAAGCTACAATTGCAGGACAAATGCACCTCACAGAGGTATAATGTGAAATGTAACTCCCCTGTGACCTCGGTGATCAGGCAGGAAGTAGCTAGCTTCTCCTTTTACTTGCGATTTGATGAAATTGGTCGAACTGGCCTTGTAAGACACATCTGCATAAAACTAAGAGATTACAAGAAACCATTGAATCTTCCCATGAGACTTAATAACCTCTTACTAAATTAAGCCGGCACTCCATGGTAGACCTGTGTTGTCTGAGACTGTCCATCCTGTTTGGTCTCTTCTGCAGACTCCGGAATGGTTGGACAGTGACTCTTGTCAGAAGTGTGACCAGCCTTTCTTCTGGAACTTCAAACAGATGTGGGACAGCAAGAAGATCGGTCTCCGACAGGTGCGTGTAACCTCTTATGGCTGCTTCTAAGTGAAGCTAAAGATCAGCCGCAAGTATGAGATCGGGAGCTGTCCTTTCGATGTAATATTATATATTATAATGGGGGTACGGGCTCACACAGAAGACGCATCGAGGACTGCTGAAAATGAGCTTAAATCTGAAACTCTTCTCTAATGGGATTTTTCTGTTTCTGAGCACTCCGATTAAGCTGACCTTGCAAATTAAATTAATGTTGGCTGAAAATGTTGAGTTTGGGGGCGGAATGGCTGACCATCTGCTGTGTAGAGGAGTCTCCAATAATGTCAAGGAAGAGAAGGATTCGGTTTCTACATGAACCTTGGTGGCAGATTATACCCTTCTCCCCATATAAAACACAAAGTAGGGTGTGCATGTGAAAGAAGTTTATACTACAGTGTTGCGTCATAGAATATTAGATCTGTGGGTGTGCGACAATCAGCTCCTTCGCCGATTTTAGTAGATTTCAGTCCCCATTTGTGGCTGGATGTAAGCCATGTCCTGAGCAGAACAGCACGGCCGTCACACTGCACATCAACTCCTATACATGTACACCGAGCCACTGCTGGAGCTGGTGAGGGAGCCGGATGTTGGCCCCCACTGATCTGATGTTCATGACCTGTCCTGTGGATAGCTCATCAGTATCCTTGTAATGGAAAATCCATTTAAAGGGATGGCTTGGCCAAATATGAGACTAGTGTGTAATGTGCATATTCAACTTTAGAAGTCTGTTTTGCGTCTGACGTCCATTGTGACAGCTTATAGCTTTTGATTTCACTACTTAAACGGGTGTTACCATCTCCAAGATCATATGCCAATATGTAGTAGGTGTAATAATATTAGCAAATACCTCCAATTAGAAATGTAGTATAGTTGTTCTGATTCGCTATGTCTTTCCTCATGCGCAGGTATTGCAGGACCTTGTGTATCCATGGTTACTTCCACTCAAATGACAGCTAGTTTCTAGTGGTCGTAACCATGATTACCTAAGGACCTGCAATGCCTGCACATGAGGAAAGAGACATGGCAAATCAGAAGAACTATACTACATTTCTAATGGGAGGTATTTGCTCATATTATTATTACATCTACTACATATTGGGATAGGATCTTGGACATGGGCTTACCCCTTCAACTCTGAAGCCAACACAACTTGTACCCATGTGTAATATGAAGTGTCTTTACAACCTCTTCTGTTAATCACATGCATTGCTGACTCTCTAATTAGTGTGTGACCAGAAGGAAATTGTTGTGCACGTTCATAGTGTATAATGGATCTTATTACATAACTAGAGGTACACGTTAATACAGATTGTCTCGGATGTATACAAAGATCCATCCAAGGTTTAGAGCTGGTAACATTGATGACCCCACTGACCATCTGCACAGTGCGGTCTGTTCACATCTGTGCATGTGGGGAAGTGCTCAAAGGAGAGGGAACCACTGGAATCTGTGACTGGCAATGTCAAGCGTATAAACGTACAAGCTCTGAAGAACGTGGCAGCTTTGTATCCCCTCGCACTGTACAGTAGATGGTCTTTTGCTGTGATGCCGGCTGCATGTTAATTCATAGGTCCAGGTTATAAACAGGAGAACACAGCAGCACAGATGTGTGCGATCAATGACATCCGGCCCGCACTACATAGATACTTACACAATGCAGGTACTTGGCTCTCATGAATTGGACAGTTTGTGCGCCACCAGCCACGAAAAGGCGTTCTTATAACCTGTCCCCCCTTAGCCCGGGGAGAGGAAGACTGATAAGTAAGGCAGTATTCACACATCTGTGTTACCATCTGGTACAAATTAACTTATTGTTTTTTCTCAAGTGTCATTCAGGTTGGATCATGTTTTCTTTTTTTTTTTTTCATATTTTTTTTTTTACCCTACAGCAGGGTATCCATGGTCTCCTAACAATATATCAATTACAAAGTGATCAGACTCTGACGCACAGAAGACATACCGTACATTGTACTTCAGAGGCTCCTCTGGTTTACACTGATCCCCATAGACTTGGCCAAGTCTGATCCGCAAAATGGGTGAGAATAGGGCGTTCTGAGCCTCGCCAATCTGAGACACTGATCCAGGTTTACAGTAGTACTGATGAGTGTAGGGCTCCATAGAGCTCCGTGGTCGGAGTCCTGTCTGAGAAGCACAAACAGGTCACACGGATTCAGACTAACTTCTGGATGACTGCAGCGCTATCCAGGACTCCTGTATACACCTTGGTAATGTCACGGGTGATGTATACAGTGGCACACATTAAAGCCTTCTCTCAGGGTATATTTTGGGAACACTCTTTGTGTACCTCAGACAGAAGGAAAAAAAAATGAAGCGTGAAGAGGACCTTTTCTGTAGAGAAACTAAGAATCGGACCGTGATGGTTGTCCTCTCCCACTGCGATGGCATCCATATTCACACCCCATGATATGCAGTTTGCAGTCTGATCCAAGTTTCAGATTCTTCTATTGTGAGAGTGTCCAGTAATTCAGCCATTATGTGAAATCTGTGTGTCCGGTCTTCACTTCTATCCACCACTTATTTTCTCTTCACATGCTTTCCTCCTTTTCAATAGCCTCTGCCTTCTCTGATTCTGTACATGCATTCTCCTCTCTCCGAAGACTTAAGGCCCCGTCACACATAGCGACGCTAAAGCGATCCCGACAACGATACGACCTGTCAGGGATCGTTGCTGTGTCGCTATGTGGTCGCTGGTGAGATGTCAAACTGTGAGATCTCCCCAACGACGCAGCAGCGATGCGGCGACCTGTAGCGACCTGTACAACGATGTCACATGGCAGCTATTTCATGACGATTAACAGACCTCAATGAGGGACATCCTGTCATGAGGTCGTTGTTAAGGTGTCAAACACAGCGATGTGTCCTACCCAGCGGGACCTCAACGATCAAAAAAAGGTCCAGACCATTCCGACACGATCAGCGATCTCACAGCAGGGGCCTGGTCGCTGCTACGTGTCACACATAGCGAGATCGCTACTGAGGTCGCTGTTGCGTCACAAAACTTGTGACTCAGCAGCGATCTCGCTTTGTGTGACGGGGGCTTTATCCCTGCAGCTATCTCTAAGGCCTCTTTCACACTAGTCACACTGATTGCAGCACGAGCAGGGCAGAATGATGAGATCGGTGCCGGGGAACAGCTCTAACAGTACTGCAGCTTCCCAGGCACCGGTACGTGTGGTACTGATGCGGCACACAGTTGCCATACGTATGTCACACATGTACACACGGACACTGATATATCTGGTACTGTTTTTCCAGTACTGGAAATATCAAGACGTATGAAAGAGGCTTAACACTGAGAGAACAATATACAATGCTTGTTCTTGCCAGAGCCATGTCATGGCCACGGCTCTCCAAGGAGGGAGCAAGATGGTGAATATGACACTGTATTGATGCTTATGTAGCGTTCTACGTAGTAGTGAAATCAACAAGAGCACAACTCCTGATAATCATGTTTCTGCCTATGGGTAAAAAAAAAAAAAAAGGTAGAGAATATGTTTTTTTTTTTTATTTTTTTTTTTTACACATGAAGCGTTCTGGAGATTTCCCATCTCTTCCCTTTATTCTTTTGGACCTCCTGAGCATGTTGACAACGATAAATATCTTTGGTTGAAATGCGCCTTTATTCATCATCTGTCCATTTAGATTCTAAAAGTTATATTGGTGAAGATCCAACTTCTGGGACGCCATTCCTAAGGCTAGATTCACACATCAGGTTTTTTGCATCAGGCACAATCCGGCGAATGTTGTAAAAAAATGGATCCGGCGCAGATTGTGAAAAACTGATGCGACGGATCCATTTTTTCGACGGATCCAACTAGCATATCCAGATAATTGGATAAAAAAAAAAATTGGAGCATGCTCAGTTTAAAAAACCGGAATCCGTCATTTTCCGGAAACGGCACCTTCCGGCTCCCATAGGCTTCCATTCTAGCAAACAGGCGGAAGCGCTAGATCCGGTGCTTCCGGCTTTTTCGCCAGAAAAAAAAAATGTTGCTATGGGCGTTTTTTCCAGAAACTGGAAACTGCAGATTTGCCAGATCCAGCGAAAACCGGACGAAACGCAAGGTCATCCGGCACTAATACAAGTCTATGGGAAAAAAACTGGATCCGGCGGCAACATTCGCCGGATCCGTTTTTTGGAAAATTAGCCGGATTTAGCCTGACGGCTAAAACCTGATGTGTGAAAGTAGCCTAACAATGGACAACCCAGTCCCTTGTTCCTCCAGCTTTACAACCCCAGCCAAAAAAAAGTTTGAATGGTGGTGGGGGTCAAAAAGGAAATGGTTTACTGGGACTGAGTGAACTGGGATGAGCTGCCGTCCCAGACACGGCCTTAGACCACGTTCACATTCAGTATTTGTTCTCCTGGTTTTGGCTTACAAACACTGATGTAAAATACTGACCGTGTGAACGTGGCCATAAGATGAGTGATGTCTCCTTATTTTCACATCTCCTAACCCTCCTTAGGAGTTACAGCCTTTTTGTAGCATTACTGATGATGCTGTAGTAATTAGTAAGAAGCCTTCGAGGGACCGCTGCAGTCCACAGAACTGCATGAAACGCCATGTATTTCTGGACTGCAGCAGTTACTTGATGGTTAAAATCAAGCGGTAGCGCAACAAAATGTCTGTTTAGTAGTAGCCTAAATATACAGCAGAGTACTGAGATGATGAAACTTGGGCTCTCACTGGGCAAGAAGACCACTGCTCCTCTGCGACTACTGATATGTCAGGTTTATAAAGCTCCTCTTCTGTTATTTCAGCATCACTGCAGAAAATGTGGAAAAGCTGTATGCGGAAAATGCAGCTCCAAGAGGTCCACGATTCCCCTCATGGGCTTTGAGTTTGATGTACGTGTGTGTGATGGCTGTTACGAGTCCATCACCGATGAACAGTGAGTGCACACACAAATATTTCTGAATGTAGAATAAAACGTTACAAAGAAAAGCACATTTCTATATTACCTTTCAATTTTATCTTGTATGTGTATATAAATTATATATTTATGGAGTATACAGAAAGTTTCAATATTAAAATCACAAGGTGCCTCACAGCAAAGTACATACAATAAGCCCCGTCAAAACCTATACAGCGGCGCGTTAAAAAAGGAAAAAAAAAGGGACAAATGAGAATTAACCCGTCCAACTGTAACATCCCACATACACATCTGTGAGTCGTTGTGTATGAACAGTGTGAAGTCTTCATGAAAATAGATGTAGTACCTTGCTGTTAATAGCTGCTGCTGTAAATGTAGGTCAGGTCCCATGTCCCTCCACCCCGACGCATGTTTCACCTGCTTCCTCAGGGGGCATGTCGGGGAGAGGGATTGCGCGTTTCACCTGCTTCCTCAGTGGGCATGTCAGTGAGAGGGATTGCGCGTTTCACCTGCTTCCTCAGGGGGCATGTCGGGGAGTGGGATTGCACGTTTCACCTGCTTCCTCGGGGGCATGTCGGGGAACGGGACTGCACGTTTCACCTCCTTCCTCAAGGGGCATGTCGGGGAGGGGGATTGCACGTTTCACCTGCTTCCTCAGGGGGCATGTCGGGGAGGGGGATTGCACATTTCACCTGCTTCCTCGGGGGCATGTCGGGGAGGGGGATTGCACGTTTCACCTGCTTCCTCAGGGGGCATGTCGGGGAGTGGGATTGCATGTTTCACCTGCTTCCTCGGGGGCATGTCGGGGAGGGGGATTGCACATTTCACCTGCTTCCTCAGGGGGCATGTCGGAGAGAGGGATTGCGTGTTTCACCTGCTTCCTCAGGGGGCATGTCGGGGAGGGGGATTGCACGTTTCACCTGCTTCCTCGGGGGCATGTCGGGCAGGGGGATTGCACATTTCACCTGCTTCCTCGGGGGCATGTCGGGGAGGGGGATTGCGCGTTTCACCTGCTTCCTCAGGGGCATGTCGGGGAGGGGGATTGCACGTTTCACCTGCTTCCTCAGGGGGCATGTTGGGGAGGAGAACATTTGTATAGGTAAATACTAGCGGCCATCCAATAAAACAAGTTAAGACACGTCATGTGATGTGGAGGCAACAGTGATCGAATCAATGAAAGGTGCGAAATAAATGTATGGCACATGACGCTTCTATATCACCCCAGACTGGAAAGTGTGGTTTCCAGTTTCGGTCACTGGGACGCAATCCCGCAGCACTATCCCTAAGTATGAGTGCTATGAACTCAGAAGACAGTGGGCAAAGCAGACAGCGCATGCGCATCACAAGGTGCACTAGTATAGGACAAAATAGGATATTTAGAGGGCTAGCATCAATATGCTGCCGTGTATGTATGTATACACCTTAATAAAATCTACATTGTTGCCTCTACATCACATGTTCTAACTTTGTTTTATTGGATGACCCCTCCCCGACATGCCCCCAGAGGAAGCAGGTGAAACACGTCGATGTGGAGGGTCATGAGATCTGACCTACATTTACAGCAGCAGCTATTAACAGCCATATACTACATCTATTTTCATGATTATCATGATGACTTCACGCTGTTTATACCCAATGACTCACTAGTTACACAGATGTGTATATGGGATGTAACAGTTGGACTGGTGAATTCTCATTTGTCCCTTTTTTTTTTTTTTTTTTTCTTCTTCCCTCTTGTTTCCTTATTAACGCGCCGCTGTATGTTTTGTCGGGGCTTATTGAATGTCCTTTGCTGTGAGGCACCTTGTGGTTTTAATACTGTAACTTTTCGTATACTCCATAAAAGGGGTCTTCATTAGTGATGAGTGAATATACTCGTTACTCCAGATTTCTGGAGAACGCTCGGGGGTCCTCCGAGTATTTTTTTAGTGCTCGGAGATTTAGTTTTTCTTACCGCAGCTGAATGATTTACATCTGTTAGCCAGCTTGATTACATGTGGGGATTCCCTAGCAACCAGGCAACCCCCACATGTACTTATCCTGGCTAACAGATGTAAATCATTCAGCTGCGGTAAGAAAAACTAAGTCTCCGAGCACTGAAAAGTACTCGGAGGTCACCCAGCGTGCTCGAGAAATCTCGAGTAACGAGTATATTCGCTCATCACTAGTCTTCATCTCCTCACTTCTCTCTGTCCTAGGTCATGGCTACCAGTTTTATCTAGGCATTTGTTGGTATTGCTGTTTGGGGAAAAAAAAAAAGCCAGAAGAATGAAACCTCTGCTCACGCTTTCCTGTTTGTCACATGTGCTTTTAGCTTTTTTTTTTTTTCTCTTCTCAGACGTGCACCGACTGCGACTTTCCATAATAGTAAGCACAATATAGTCCATGTACATTTTGACCCCACGAGAGTCTGGTTGTTGACTTCAGGAACAGACAAGGTCATTAAGGTTAGTAATGAGGCCGGATTATGGCGACTGTTTACACAGGCTCACACACGTAGCATACCTGCGTGTTGTCTGGGCCCCGGTTCAGGCTTTGCATGTAAGGCAGTGTTAAGGTCTGTTCACACTAGCACGTTGGCTTTGTGCATACTGCAGCCATGATCGCTATTTCAATTGAATCTTGACTGATCACTTTGGCTTATAATGGGAGCATTGGGGTTCTGATATTTGTGACCGGAACGTTGGCACTGCAGACTGGACTATTCTGGATGTCAAATATATCAAAATATATTATGAAAACCCATTAATGCTAATGTGAACAGATCCTGATGTAAGTAGCATTATCAAGAGCTGGTTTGCTGCTTGTCACTTCCGTAGCCATGCTGGAGCAATTCAGATGTATTAGTAAGTGGCAGTATTGGGCAAGGTCCATCTGTTTGACCATGCCATGTGGATGCGTTGGCTGTGACCATGCCACGTGGATGCAGATGTGACCATGCCACGTGGATGCAATAGATGTGACCATGCCACATGCATGCATTAGTGGTGACCATGCCACGTGGATGCATTAGTGGTGACCATGCCACGTGGGTGCGTTAGTGGTGACCATGCCACATGCATGCGTTAGTGGTGACCATGCCACATGGATGCAGTAGATGTGACCATGCCACGTGGATGCAGTAGATGTGACCATGCCACGTGGATGCAGT